>NC_092175.1:23917208-24052208 GCF_045791955.1 Oncorhynchus clarkii lewisi | reverse complement strand
TGCCCCCTAACCCCTTCAACCTTCCAACCCTATGAGGATCAGAGGGGGCTGCCCCCTAACCCCTCCAACCTTCCAACCCTATGAGGATCAGGGGGGGCTGCCCCCTAACCCCTCCAACCCTATGAGGTGCAGATCAGAGAGGGCTGCCCCCTAACCCCTCCAACCTTCCAACCCTATGAGGTGCAGACCAGAGGGGGCTGGCCCCTAACCCCTCCAACCCTATGAGGTGTAGATCAGAGGGGGCTGCCCCAGCTCTCCCCTCCTGACTGGGCCCTGGATCTGTGTGTGGAAGTAGCGGTGCGTGGGTAAAATCACTGGGGAAGCCAAGCCAGGAAGAATATCCATATTACAACCTATGTATTGTGAAAATTGCGTTGTTTGCTCTACAACTTGTTAGTTCATATGCCTTGCGACCATGATATAAGGCCGAGGCAATAAGAAGACACAGTGGCAGAATAAATTTAACCACACCTTAGTTTCACCATAAAACCGGAGAGCAACATCTTTCCAGTGAAGTCCATAAAACATATTGAATGTAACAAACAGTTACATGACCTACAGCAGAGAGTTACTGCAAGTCTCAAACAAACAGGAGCTGACTCCACTATTCCAGCACCATTTCAACTTCAACATTTCAACATCATCGAATCACCAATGCTTAGTCTAATACAGTGACAACTAAAAGATACCAAAAACAGTTTAGTCCAATCAACATCAGCTAAATATGATGTTGCTGTCCATGGTAATGATTTATGTGTGTGTGTGTGTGTGTGTGTGTGTGTGTGTGTGTGTGTGTGTGTGTGTGTGTGTGTGTGTGTGTGTGTGTGTGTGTGTGTGTGTGTGTGTGTGTGTGTGTGTGTGTGTGTGTGTGTGTGTGTGCAAGTAGAAAAAATATGTTGACTCACCCTACTTGTAGAGAAACGCCAATGTCCTCCTCCTAAACGGTCTATAACTCTGTCATATAGTAAGTACACTCTTTTAGTTTTTGTTGTTCTAGGCTACCTGGCTAAAATGCTTGATCATATTGAACTTTCATCTTCTTAGGCAAGGAGCACAATGTATGAATTTATGATTGGATCAGAAGCTTCGTTATAATCATTGGCCAGTACGGAGAATTAAGTAAAACCACAAATCCAAATCCCTATCTCCATCCATGGCTAATTTAGGAAAGGGTCCATTTTAGCTAGCACAACACACAATTTGCAACAATTCTTTTTTGTTGTTGTCAGTAATGACGTTTGGCTTTTGATGTGATGTGATTGGTGTGAAGCAAAATCCAAACTGACTTCCCTTGACACCTTTTTTTGATGTGCCAGCACCATTCACAGCTCAAGCTCACTCAGTTTAGCTCAACGCTGATTGTCTATTATTTAAGATTTTTATCAAGGGAGGCCAAATTCCTGCTGGCTTCCTTTGCATTCAATGGTGCGGGTAGCAACAATATCATATTATTTTTGATCAGACAGCATCAGATAGATGGGCTACACATATAGAGATGCTCGGATGCTATCAGCCTCTTGTGAAATGAAGGAAAATTATGAAACACAGGGAGAAAAAAAGGAAGATTATTTTATGTTTTTTTTATTGGTCCATTTTTTAGGAGGCCTTGCTTCCCTTGGCATCCATGGATACACACCACTGGTGTGTGGCGCCTCTGGCATGACTCTCAGCAGGGGAAAACTACCTCCTTATCACTGCTGCTCAAACATTCATTACACCGCTCTCGTGCAGTGTGTTCCAAAGGGAGACAATGCTGCCTCTCCAGCTTTCAGCCTCTCTCACTTAAGCACCCTATTTACACAGAGATGGCAGGGAGGAAACCTCAAAGTTAGGGCCCCGGGTTCAGGTCCACATACATCACAGTGGAGGGACACACCGGGAGCAGCACTCTCTATTCAGCTGGGAGGTCATTACCGGGCTATGTTTACGTCTAAGCACTGATGTCTGTTGCTGTTTTAACATTTGGAATTCCCTGCTTCCATATACATCCCTTGCAGTCAAAATACCTTATGTTGTGGTGTGTGTTGTTGCTTTAGCTGTGGTTTTTGTTGGTAGTATTGAGTGAGCCATCGTAGACACAGAGGATGACTGTGTGAGAGATGATTATGTTTTTTCCTCATGCAGGGCAGAGCAGTGGAGTGTCCATTCATGGAGAGTCAGGCTAAATGTCTCAAAGTTAGTGAGAATTGTACTTGAACAATGTCATACTATACAATGAAATGCAGGTAGGGTAGTATTGCTCGATTAGGGATGCTATACACAGATAATTTACATCAATTAAATAGAGCCATTATTCTACAAGACACTTCAAATGGCGTATTTATCACAGACTTTCATCAAATACCTCCAATGTGTTTTAAGCGTGGTTGTGGACCTAGACCATCAAATGTTTATCTTTTTTCTATACAAAAAAAGTGTGATTTTGAGAGTGTAAATCTGAAAAATGTATAGGAAAACTAATAACAAACCAAAGGAAAACATGATTTTTGACACAGGTTGCCTTTGCTTTGCTGGGCGGGCCGTTTGGTAACTTTCTGGCAAAATTATAGTATACCCACTTCTCCAGGCACCACTAAACCACTCCATATGGCCGATGGAAAGAAAGCAGTCACACACAGCATGGTGTTAAAGGATAAGCAGTTCATAAACTCTAACATAATGTAATGAGCCAGTAGGTCCCAATCATAAGAATACAAAACACAACCATTAAGCATTTCCCAAATGAAATGTACAACTATTACTTCCTATTGCAAAAAAAACATTTCACGTTTAGCACACCAAGTAACCTGTGACCTAAAGTTTAAAGTGAAACTGACAGCGTTTTAACATACTTTGAGGATATGAAACAAACAGACAATCTTAATATCAATAAAAATATAAAATTCCCAGTTTATGCTAAAAAGAAAACAAATTTATAAGAGGGTTTAAAAATAGGTTATATTTGATTCAACATTCCATGACATACACTAAGGCACTGCAGGCAGAATAGATGGATGCAGTTCAATACATGATTAATATAATTCACCAATACATTTCTTGGTAGTCCAATAAATATTACTATCAGGTTGTAAATCACAGCTGGCCTGGTACATTGTTTGCTGCCTCCATTTGGGATTCACTGTTTCAGTTTCAATTACTCAATATTCTGGACAAATACGGACGAATGTAACTAAGGCTGGGAATGTCAATACAATCAAACTAGCAAGAGCAATGATCACAAGTCAGTCATAACGTGGCTAATAGGCTAGTATATATTTATATATTTATGCAGCAAGTTTAAAACACTGAACCTAATGTTAGCTGGCTAGCTGCTAGAAGGATGTCATGCCATTGAAGGGTGAGTGACTGACTTTTCCCCTCATATCGTTTTTTGGTGGCTACACAGCTAGAGATGCAGGTGTCATTTTATTAGCTAGCAAGAACTTGAACAACTGTTATCTAGTTAACATATCTCTTGCGTTTGCAAATTCAGTATGGCTATCTACCCCCGACATCAGAGCACTCTCGTCTGAGTGTGCCAGAGTGCAAAACAACTTGAATTTACAAACGTGCAACACCAGCTGAATATTTACAGTGTCAGTAAACGTAGGCAAAAAAAGTAATAGTTAGTCAAGAACGCTCTAGATAACATGTAAACAGTCTAACCAGCTCTGTTACTGCGAGTAAAATGGTCAGAGTGAGGCGTTCTCTTATTTGTGTCTGAAAGTAACTAGCTAGAAAGCTAGGCAGCTTTAGCCAGTTAGCTTGGGTGCTTGGTTGGGACAAGCATGCATTGGCAGGCAAGCTGCAGAAGGATAAGGAAGCTTCAATTCCCCATCATTTATCAATGCAATTTTGACGACCAACTAGCTGAAAAAGTTTCAGAGGTTCTTTCGTTAGATTTGAGCTCATCTTGCTCTGGCTAGCATTAGTTGTTCATCTTGTTGTTCCTGATGTGCATACTGTAACTGAGGGAGAGAGAGCCTACATTTTCATGTTTTGTAAGATGACCGTGGTGTTTACATATTTGCAGAAATCCATACAGGTTTATTTTGTGGCTTTTGTCAATTGCGTTCTAATGATCTAATGTATTTAAGTGTCATATTCTTCCTGGGGGTGTATATGAACAGATTTGAATAATATTGCATGTTTCTAAAAAAGCTGCCAGTTAAATGCTACCATGTTTCACACACATAGGTGATTTTCAAAGAGATGGCTAACAACAGCAAGCGCACTGCATTTAAAAACAAAGTTTCACTCATGATGATCATTTGATGATGATCATTTGAAACTTAACTTCTTGTTGAAAGTTATTCTTGAAAAGGGAGAAGCTAACAAATTAGCAGCAATATCCTTTGATAACTCCTGCTGCAGCTGCTACAAACTACCTGACAACAAAAGCTAGCTAGCTAGACCGTAGGAAAACTACTGACCTGTTGGCCTTCAAGAAGGCAATAGTTTCTGGGAGTCGAGGCAGCAGGCAGGGCACTCTGTCGTCAACCCAGGTGAGTCTGCACCACTCTCATCCAGAGTCCTCTGTTGTCCAACTGTTTGTACCTGTTTATTTTCCTGATTTTTCCCCACATTACCAGCATAAGGTGCTAGTCGATTCAGGTGCAGCTGGGAATTTTATTGACAGAGCGCTCGCTTGTAGTCTTATGATCCCCATTATCCCTGTGGCTAGACCTTTCCCGGTACATGCTCTGGATAGTCAACCATTGGGGTCCGGGCTAATCTGGGAAGCCACCATCTCCCTGGCCATGGTGACGCAGGGGGGTCACGAGGAGAGAATCAGTCTCTTCCTCATTGACTCTCCTGCGTTTCCTGTGGTACTAGGCCTTCCCTGGTTAGCTCATCATGACACCACCATTTCATGGCAACAGAGGGCTCTCACGGGGTGGTCGCGAGAGTGTTCGGGGAGGTGTGTCCACCTGAGAGCTCTGTTTACCTCGGCTCCCGTGCTGGCCCATCCGGATCCCTCTTTGGCGTTCATAGTGGAGGTGGACGCGTCCGAGGCTGGGATAGGAGCCATGCTCCCTCAGTGCCTTGTGCTTTCTTCTCGAATAAACTCAGCACGGCGGAGTGGAACTATGATGTGGGGGACCGGGAGCTGTTGGCTGTGGTTAAGGCTTTGAAGGCGTGGAGACATTGGCTTGAGGGGGCTAAACACCCTTTCCTCATCTGGACTGACCACCGCAACCTGGAGTACATCCAGGCAGTGAGGAGACTGAATCATCGTCAGGCAAGGTGGGCCATGTTTTTTTTTTTTTACCCGTTTTGTGTTTACTCTGTCCTACAGACCAGGTTCCCAGAATATGAAGGCAGACGCACTGTCCCGGCTGTATGACACAGAGTAGCGGCCCATGAGTCAGACTCCCATACTCCCTGGCTTCCTGCCTGGTAGAGCCGGTCGCGTGGGAGCTGGATGCGGACATTGAGCAGGCGTTGCGTACAGAGCCCGCTCCCTTCCAGTGTCCCGTCGGGCATCTGTACGTTCCATCTGCTGTCCGTGACCAGTTGATCTATTGGGCCCACACGTCACCCTCCTCTGGTCATCTGGGGATCGATCGGACGGTGCGCTGTCTGACTGGGAAGTACTGGTGGCCCACCTTGGCAAAGGACGTGAGGGTTTATGTTTCCTCCTGCTCGGTGTGCGCCCAGTGTAAGGCTCCTAGACACCTGCCCAGAGGTAAGCTACATCCCTTACCCGTTTCACAACGGCCTTGGTCACACCTGTTGGTGGATTTTCTGATGGATCTTCCTCCCTCACATGGAAACACCACGATCCTGATCGTTGTGGATCGTTTCTCTAAGTTCTGTCATCTCCTCCCTCTGCCCGGTCTCCCTACGGCCCTACAGACTGCGGAGGCCCTGTTTACACACGTCTTCTGGCACTACGGGGTGCCTGAGGATATAGTGTCTGATCGAGGTCCCCAGTTCACTTCGAGAGTCTGGAGGGCGTTCATGGAACGTCTTGGGCTCTCGATCAGCCTCACCTCAGGTTTTCACCCCGAGAGTAATGGGCAGTTGGAAAGAGTGAACCAGGATGTGGGCAGGTTTCTGCGATCCTATTGCCAGGACTGGCCTAGGGAGTGGGCTGCATTCGTGCCCTGGGCAGAGATGGTGCAGAATTCGCTCCGCCACTCCTCCACTAACCTCTCTCCCTTTCAGTGTGTATTGGGGTACCAGCTGGTTCTTGCACCGTGGCATCAGAATCAGACCGAGGCTCCTGCGGTGGACGATTGGTTCAGGCCGCCCATGGTCACTTCCAGCAGGCCGAGCTGCGCCAAAAGACAAGTTCGTACCGTCACCGCAGTGGAGTCTGCGAACACCGCAGGGGGACCGGGTATGGCTCTCGACCCGAAACCTGGCCCGCCGCCTGCCCTGCCGGAAGCTAGGCCTGCAGTTTGTGGCGCCATTCAAAGTCCTGAGGAGAGTGAACGAGGTGTGTTACAGGTTACATCTTCCCCCTGATTACCATATTAACCCCTCGTTCCATGTGTCTCTCCTCAGGCCGGTGGTGGTTGGTCCACTCCAGGAGTCTGAGGTGCAGGAGGTTCCTCCGCCCCCTCTGGGCGTCGAGGGGGCCCCAGCGTACTCCATCCGTTCCATCCTGGACTCGAGGCGTCGGGCGAGGGGCCTTCAGTACCTTGTGGAGTGGGAGGGGTACGGTCCGGAGGAGAGGTGCTGGGTTCCGGTGGTGGATGTGTTGGACCCTGAACTGCTGAGGGAGTTCCACCATCGCCGGCCGGATCACCCTGCGCCTCGCCCTCCGGATCGTCCCCGAGGCCGGTGTTGGCGCGCCGCTGGAGCCGTGCGTCAAGGGGGGATACTGTCACGACTTCCGCCGAAGTCGGCTCCTCCCCTTGTTCGGGCGGCATTCGGTGGTCAACGTCACTTGCTTTCTAGCTAACGCTGCTCCATGTTTCATTGATCCATTTGGTTTGTCTTGTTCCCTGCGCACCTTGGTTTACATTCCCCAATCACACTGCATGTATTTATTCCTCTGTTCCCCCTCATGTCTTTGTGTGATATTGTTTGTGTTACGTGTTATTTTGTGACGCGCCAGACTGGTGTTCTTATATTCCGTGTTGTTCACGAGGTATGTTGATTTGTTAAACATATATTTTGTGACTGTTTGCTCATTTTTGCACTTTTGCCAATTGGCTGGAGGTTTTGATTCAGTTGTGTCCGTCTGTTGGGTTCTCCTGTTTCAATAAAGTGTGCGCCTGTTCACAACCCTCTGCTCTCCTGCACCTGACTTCGCTACCAGTGCGCTGACAGTGGCTCTATTTTCCTTCAGCATGCATTTATTCTGAATGTCTAAAGAATCCACATGTTGTTCTGAAATCTGAACACAAAAATAGTGGACATTTTGAACTATTATTGTGGTGGTGATTTGACAAAATAACAATCATCATCTTAGATTGGACATTTTCTGGTCTTGGTCTTGACCCGGTCTCACATCCCTTGTCCCCTCCCGATCTCGGTATAGACTCAGCCCCCCCCCCCCCCCCCCCCCCCCCCCCCCCGGTTTGCGAACACTGGACCTATGGGTTCAATCTCAGAAATCTTCCATTTCAACCCCAACAATAATATAGACAAACAATGACAAACTGTAATGATAATAACAACCTTATGCACTCACAGAGAAGACAGGATGCGAGTTAAATGAACAAAACCTAGTCTAATTCTCTAGCTCCTTCCTCAATTCTTGCAGTTACCCTCAGAAAGTACACAAGAAAAAAGAACATTGCATGCATATCATTCATTAGCAGCAAATAAAATAAATTCTTTCTAATAGTGTCCCCCAAATACCCAACCTCCCTGCAACATGGAGTGGGAGATCAAAAAATGGGGGAGAAAGATGCAGAAGGAAACCGTCTCCCTCAAGTGCTTGTTAGGCCAAAATTATTATGGCGATGAATAACTTTAAAAATAAATAAGGGAATAAATAAATAAAAAAATAAACATTTATAGATCTAAGTATTATCAGAGGAGCTGCAGGTTTGTTTCCAAGCTCTCCAGGCCCGTTTGAAATCTGCCTTTGTTTTTCACTTTGATATTTAACTCCTAACCTACCCATCGTTTCACCTGATCCCCTGATAACGCTTCACCCACTTCCTCCTATATCCAACTTTTTAGCATTGCTGCCCTAATTGGTAATCATTATCATCATCATTAACATTATTATTTTCCTTGCTTCAAAATTCATTAGCATACTGTATGTAGACCCAGGGAGATGCTGTTCTGCGTGCACAGACAGAAGAGGAGAGAGATGGAAGAGAAAGACTTCGGAGAGTCAGAGATGAAGAGCTCGAGAGAAGTAGAGTGGTGGCCAGCTCCTCTCCTCACACCTCTCTCTCGTCTTCTCCAGGGGGACCCAGGATCCTGACCTGCAGTGCAGGGACATCCCGACCCTGATTCCTAGTTTCAGTATCCCTCTACATCCCCATGTACCCCCGTCTCTCTCGCACAATTTCAACATGACTCTCCCTCTACACCCCCGACAGCTCCCTGAGCCTCTGAGCGGCTCGCTACATTCCGTTTCATCACACATCAAACAGGCCTGACGCTCTTTGCGCCGTGCGGGCCGGACCCAGGGACAACAACATCTGCACAGGGAGGTGTGTGGGGGACACCGGCCTCTGAAGGGGGGGTACGACGAGTGCAGAGCAGATGTCACAGGGACCTGAACAGCAGGTTAGGGGTAGGCCGCAGGGACAGCAAGAGGGACTGTCACCACCCACCCACCTCTAGCTAAGTCTAGAGAAAGAGAGAGGAGAGAGAGAGGGGTAGAGCGAAACCCCTCAGTCCTGTCACATACACCCCTCCCCTACTGGCCCTCCAGCAAGGCCCCCCTCCCTCTGCCCCCTTTGACAGTCCAATTAGGTAATTAGTTACCCCAGTGATAATAAGCTAATCATTATCAGTGTGTTTTTTCTATTACAAAAGCCTTGTCCTCCATGGGTGCTCCCTGAGGGTGGGGGTCCTTTCCTTTTCCTGTCGCGGAGCTGCGTTTTGGGGACACAGAGGTGGTGGGGTTCCTGTCGCAGAGCTGCACTGTGGGGACACAGAGGTGGTTGGGTTCCTGTCGCAGAGCTGCGGTGTGGGGACACAGAGGTAGCAGAGCAGAGATAGAGGTATGCAGGGCCTTTGTCTCAGCACTTCCTGTGGCACAGAAAGAGCCAGCACTCTGCTCCACCAGCACATATAAAGGCCACCCTTTAATTGTGACAGAGAGACTCATCTTTGGAAAGGGTCAGAGTGGCTCTCACATCCATTAACACCAGGACTGTTTCCTCTTCCTGGACTCCCCAATTAGAACAAGTGGCAATCAGGAGCACCCACTGTCAATGAGTCATCAAAAGGCTCTGTTGAAAATACAGTCAGTTCCAAAATTATTGGAACCCTTGATAAAGAAAAATGGAATTTGAAAAAGCTTGTTTTCCTTTTGAAGGCAACACTGTAGGCTTTACATTGGTTCAGATATATGCCCAAATGTCGAACTTAAAAGAGGTAGGCTTTCAGCCGTTTTGGGAAGATTGGCAGGGACTTAGCTGTCCTGACGTTAGGGGAAAGCTTGTTCCACCATTTGGGGCCCAGGACAGAGAAGACGTTTGACTGAGATGAGCGGGGGGTTTTGTTTTCAGAAATAACCACAAGCCTTTGGCCTGGAGTGAGTTTTTCTTTCTCTGCCTCTTCTACTGAACGAGTTCCCAAAATGTTCACACTTCTATAGCTGAACTAAATCTTTCGCAGCTACCATTTCTGGGCTCATGGTGGGAGTGCTCTGAGCCCACTTGTTTACAGAGGATAGTAGGCTACTGTATCTAATCCTGAAAGTTTGGGAAGCCTGGGCCAGGTTGCTCAATGGGAATGAAGGGCAAACCTGCTTGACTGACCTTTCCCCAAAGGTCTGAGCCAGAGAGACCAGCCAAATATCCCCCCTTCCCTTCTCTTTCCTCTATCCCTCCATTTCTCCTCATCTCTCCACCACAGATGAAATTACAAAGAATGTTCAACTTTGCCACAACACCATCCTCTATCCTCCTCTCTCGATTCTGTTCGTTTTGTTTTCTGTATTTGTCTGGGGGAGTTGTGGCCCCCCACGGCGCACGCAGAGACAGCCGTTGTGTTGTCCTCATTACCATTCACATTTATTTTGTCATACAGTGAAGCGCTGGCTCCAAACAGCTGTTTTCCGTGGCAGAATAAATAAGGGTTTGTTCTTCTCACACAGAGGAGAGGGATAGGAGGAGGACAGAGGTCTAGCATTTCCTCAGGTGAGATAACATATCAACAAGAGGACAGAGCACAGAGCACAATACTCATGGTTGAAAGTACGGTGATTGTTTGTCAAAAACATTGTTTCAGAGGAGGTTTAATTAGGAAAGATTGGCATGCAGTAAGGGTCTATATGCGTACACATTTGTATACATATTACATTTACCATTGAACCATGAATAAAACATTGAAGCAGTGATTCTTAACTATCTAGAAAAGCGTCAAACCTCAGAGAGAGATAATTCATGATAATTAATAGACACTATCTTTCTCCTCGATAACAAGCCAGCACATATGGTGAACAAGTGCAAGTAGATGTTTATTGTGGGCAGCAACCTTTATTAGATACAGCAACATATAGCTAATAAGGGCACTAGGGCACATTATTACAGTGTGGGTAATGAGAGATAACTTCCTCACAATGGAGGTAGCGAGTGCATTGCGAGTCAGTCCACCACCACTCCATGCGTTTTGTGTCAGTCGCAATTACTCAGAGGCTGTTGATATTTCCCATTCACTTTATTTGTAAAAATGTACATGAAATTACCAGAGGCCAGCTGTAGGGGATAGTGGCTTGAAGCACCACACTAAATAACAGGTCCCTGACAGCATTCTGGGGATTTACTAATAACTAGGCTGCTTGTCAGGAAGGAGGGCTAGTCAGTTACATTTAAGCTAATGTAAATCCTCCCCACTCCTCCTCATGTCGGAAGTTGGAAGACTTTCCTCAGTCAATATGTTCTCTAAGAGAGATTGACATTTACACAATAGTTACCTGTAGGAAAATGGGGGAGGGTTTAGTTTTTTGGTCCAGGGAGGTTCATGTAATTGTCTCAACCGGTCTCAACCTTTAAGTCTTTACTGAAGACTCATCTCTTCAGTGGGTCATATGATTGAGTGTAGTCTGGCCCAGCAGTGTGAAGGTGAACGGAAAGGCTCTGGAGCAACGAACTGCCCTTGCTTTCTCTGCCTGGCCGGTTCCTCTCTCCACTGGGATTCTCTGCCTCTAACCCTATTACAGGGGCTGAGTCACTGGCTTACTGGGGCTCTCTCATACCGTCCCTGGAAGGGGTGCGTCACCTGAGTGGGTTGAGTCAATGACGTGATCTTCCTGTCTGGGTTGCCCCCCCCCCCCCCCCCCTTGGGTTGTGCCGTGGCGGAGATCTTTGTGGGCTATACTCGGCTTTGTCTCAGGATGGTACGTTGGTGGTTGGAGATATCCCTCTAGTGGTGTGGGGGCTGTGCTTTGGCAAAGTGGGTGGGGTTATAACCTGCCTCTTTGGCCCTGTCCGGGGGTATCATCGGATGGGGCCACAGTGTCTCCTGACCCCTCCTGTCTCAGCCTCTAGTATTTATGCTGCAGTAGTTTATGTGTCGGGGAGCTAGGGTCAGTCTGTTATATCTGGAGTACTTCTCCTGTCTTATCCGGTGTCCTGTGTAAATTTAAGTGTGCTCTCTCTAATTCTCTCTTTCTCTCTCTCTTTCTTTCATTCTCTCTCTCTCTGAGGACCTTAGCCCTAGGAGCATGCCTCAGGACTACCTGGCATGATGACTCCTTGCTGTCCCCAGTCCACCTGGCCGTGCTGCTGCTCCAGTTTCAACTGTTCTGCCTGCGGCTATGGAACCCTGACCTGTTCACCGGACGTGCTACCTGTCCCAGCCCTGCTGTTTGCAACTCTCTAGAGACAGCAGGAGCGGTAGAGATACTCTTAATGATCGGCTATGAAAAGCCAACTGACATTTACTCCTGAGGTGCTGACCTGTTGCACCCTCGACAACTACTGTGATTATTATTATTTGACCATGCTGGTCATTTATGAACATTTGAACATCTTGGCCATGTTCCATTATAATCTCCACCCGACACAGCCAGAAGAGGACTGGCCACCCCTCATAGCCTGGTTCCTCTCTAGGTTTCTTCCTAGGTTTTGGCCTTTCTAGGGAGGTTTTCCTAGCCACCGTGCTTCTACACCTGCATTGCTTGCTGTTTGGGGTTTTAGGCTGGGTTTCTGTACAGCACTTTGAGATATCAGCTGATGTAAGAAGGGCTATATAAATACATTTGATTTGATGTAATTTGTGATCGATTAAATATCATATTGATCCATAGCCTATATATACTACAGGCTATAGGTCTAGTTTATATGAAGAGCATGCTTGGAGAAGCATAGGGCAAAGTTAGATTTCTAAGAAAGATTATTCATACAGCACTTTTATTCGAATGGAAGTCTTTTCACCCCCCTTGTCTTCAGTGGTCTGCGAATCCACAACCTTCTGGTTACTTACAAAATGAAGAACAGTTTCTAAACTGCATATCTAAGGCTCTGGTCAGTCCTAAGAGTGAGGGTAAATGGTAGGCATGTTCTCTGCTATCCACTTTACGTTCTAATGGTTATTTTGGGTATGGGGGGATTGTCACTTTTTTTAAAAGCGTTCAGGGAGGGTTGGGTAAAAATACACTTTACTGGAGGGAGGGCCATCCATTTTAATTCCAGAGAGATTAGATTTTCTCCAGGTATCCCTCATCATAAATAATATACATTCCCTCAACTGAACATTGCTAAGAGCTTCTCTTAGATTCAGTTACTAGTACTTGTAGTGTATTAAGGTTGATTCATTGTGATAAGTTGGTGTTCAATCTCTCCCTCAGTGTGTGATAGGAAAGGGAGGAGGTGGATGGGTACTGTCAGGCAGACCTCTGCTCTGATAAGGCGATAACAGGTCAGATTCAGCCATCGCTCTGAGAGTTGCCTGTTGTGATTGACAAGTACAAAGAGACATCAGAGAGGTTTCCTGGTGGAGCTCCATGCTTTTATGTAGATAAAGACTTAAATAAACAGATAACTACTATCAGGCTTTTAGCCTGAGGCAATAGCATCACTACTAGATTCAACAAAACAATCATCTTCAATAGTAGAAAAAGTCAATTGTCTTAACCGTCTTAATTATTTAACTCTGGGACAAAGCAATTCCCTGAATTCATTAGGGAACCACGAAAAGCATCATGGGCAGATTTGAATGACAGCAAATTCTTTAAACAGAAACAGTTAGACACCAGACGGATGATGATTATTCTTGATGACAGATTAGTGCTACTGACAGAATACCTATCCATCATGCCATTACTGTGGTTTCAGGCGAGTCATATTTGAGGGGTGGACTACAAAACCTGCCCAAACACCTACCCACAAGGACAGCCCTTATTCCCTGAGCAGCCTACCAGTGAAGAAACCAGAGGTAGTATTCTGGAGGGAATTCTACAGAAGAATGCAAGAGAAAACAGACAGGGAATAAATTGAATCCCATACAGTGCGCGACATGTTCAAATAAAACCCATTTTCTTTGAAATTCAAATGAGCCGATAGTCTTCTATCCAATAACTAAGATGTGTAGTAATCAAAACCAACTGAACTGCCGTTGGACTGCACTCGGATTGTAGTCCTTTCACACATGTTTTGCCTTTGAAACAGATCATGTATTGCAGTGAACGGCAGGACAGCGAGCCCATTCGCTGGCATGAAAGGAAAACAACACCACTGTCACGGCAACCCAGTTGGTGGGAATTGTAACGTGGCTTATATAGCAAGGATTGCCACATTACACTCTGCGAACGGAAAAGGCACGTCCCTGTGTTTTGACCTACCAAAGCCCCATCAGATGTCCAGACCGTACATTACGATGGCCTCACGGCCGCCATCCCATTTCTGACACCAATGTAGTGAACAAAGTGGAAGGGAAGTGAACCTGGGTTGTTTTACTTTTATTTATAAATTTTTTTACCCCTTTTTCTCCCCAATTTCGTGGTATCCAATTGTTGTAGTAGCTACTATCTTGTCTCATTGCTATAACTCCCGTACGGGCTCGGGAGAGACGAAGGCTGAATGTCATGCATCCTCCGATACACAACCCAACCAGCCGTACTGCTTCTTAACACAGCGCGCATCCAACCCGGAAGCCAGCCGCACCAATGTGTCGGAGGCTACACCGTGCACCTGGCAACCTTGGCTAGCGCGCACTGCGCCCGGCCCACCACAGGAGTCGCTGGTGCGCGATGAGACAAGGAGATCCCTACCGACCAATCCCTCCCTAACCCGGACGACGCTAGGCCAATTGTGCGTCGCCCCACGGACCTCCCGGTCGCGGCCGGTTACGACAGAGCCTGGGCGAAAAACCCAGGGACTCTGATGGCACAGCTGGCGCTGCAGTACAGCGCCCTTAACCACTGCGCCACCCGGGAGGACAAACCTGGGTTGTTAACGTGAAAGGAAAACACCCTGCGCATCGCGCCATTAGAGTTAATCCACTTGGTGGAAACTGTAACGTGGTAGCTCGTATATATTTTTTCCCGCAATAAACTGACCAGGAAAGCTTCAACTCTCATATCTCTAAACCCAGTGCAGTTTCACTTAAACACATAACTCCCCCTAAATTGACTAGCAAATTGCCCTGGGCCTCCAGCCCTCTCCCCCCTCCCCTTTTGACCTTCACCCTTACTGCGGTCCCAAACATCCCATATTGATTCTGATAACTATCTGTTTACTCCTCGTAGGCCTCCACTCCCTCCCAGCTGCAGGAGAGGAGCATTGTTTGCCCCGAGGCAATCAGCGGGGCCCAGCTTGTTCCAGACTTTGATCATCGTTCAGTCAGAGGATTAACATATGCACACTCTCTTCCTCCAGTTTGTCACCGTGCCTGATCATAAATCTATGGGCTCCCCTCTTTCCCTCCAATATGGGATGAGCCCCATGAATCAATGGCCGTAGTTTACGTCTCTTGCTCAACATAGATCCTAATGGTGGATGAATGTCTGTAGGTAAAACTGTGTTTATTCCAACTCCATGACTGATTCAGTATGCCGCCTCTCATCCACAAGCATGCCAGGTAGTAGAAAATCAAATCACGGATATGAATATTATCAAAATGTATATGGGGGACGATGAGAGAGAACAATCTGAAATGATTTCTGAGAACACAGCGTACATTCAAAACAGACAAAGCAAAAAGCGAATTAAGTCAATGATTTTCTAAGTGTTCATGCTGGCTAAAATGGGACTACTATAAAAGACACTGTAGTGCAGGGGTGCATCTGGCTCTCTGTCATGCCAGCCCTAGCTGTGAAGTAAGTGTACTAATTGCAGTGATATGGGCCTGCTACAGTCTCCACTGTTTGTCTGCACTAGCTAGAGGAACTAATTTAAGGGCTGGGGAAGAGCTGAGAATGCAGCCTGATAGGCTGAATGGCTGTGGAAGTGGGACACGGTGCCCTAACGGGGTGGGGGGTGGGGGGGGGGGGGGTTCTACATTGGCCACTGTTGTGCTGTTGA
Organism: Oncorhynchus clarkii lewisi; assembly: GCF_045791955.1. NCBI lineage: Eukaryota > Metazoa > Chordata > Actinopteri > Salmoniformes > Salmonidae > Oncorhynchus > Oncorhynchus clarkii. The sequence goes on along the minus strand of NC_092175.1, from coordinate 24,036,618 downwards.
GCTGGTATACCTACACTCCCAACTAACTGAGCCAATATCACCACGCTTATTATGACCTAATTAGACATTAGCTAATGCCCATCATCCTGCCCTAAATACCATCAATTATCTCATGGTCAACCTTTTGGTTATCATGTAAAAAGGCAATCTCTATAGTCATGGGCAGATTGGCCATCTGGCATTTCGGTCAAATGTGTTAGAAATACCAGGGCCAATTTCCGGTCCCAGTCCGCCCCCGTCTATAGGTCATAACACAATTAACCATGGCTATTGATTCACATGAGCACCACTTCCATTGAGCCTTGCAATGGAGCCTCAAAAAATGCAATGAAATAAGAATTTCCAGGTGGCTGAGCTGCATGCAGTGAATAAAAACACAGTAACGACACGAGCCAAGGTTTGGCTGCAGATTCCAGGTTACAAGCAGCCCAAACTGTACGAGCTCTCATCCTCATCAACCTGCAGGTCTGAACTGAGCAATGAGCAGAGCGACCTGCAAGGTGTTGGAGCCCAGGCCCTAATAAACCTGGAGCGCACCTTGCCGTAAGGATACATCTTTTCCTGTCATGGAAAAACCAATCCACCCGCCTCGACAGTAATACCATCAGCCGTGCTCTGGGCGGCGTGACACAGGGATGACCCGCTGTTTCCTGCGTGAGGCCGGCTCTACAGACTGATGAGCACAAACATCAAACAGGCCGTGACAGACCTCCCAGCGACGTCTCTCCACTGCCCTGTCTCATGCTCTCCCCTTTTATTTGGGGTTGATGTAGGAGGACGGATCGTCAAATATCGATCATGGTGTGCTCCGTAAAATTCTCTCTCCAGGTTTGAGAGGTGATTATAGACCCAGGCCCAGCTGATGCAGACAGTGGTGTGTGTGTGTGTCTCTCTCAGATGCTGCTACCCAATATGTTCCAATCATCCAGACACAGACACCCCAAAGAGAATGACTAGAGGGAAAGATATCTAAAATAGGCCATGGAAATACTGAGAATAATGCATATGAAATCCAATCATAAAAATTATAATGATTTGGAGCCATCCCTCCAACCATCCCCCTTTCCCTTGCCTGCCTTCTGTTGAAGAGGCTCCAGAATTCCCAATAAGATGCAGCTAGATTCCAACTGTTTGCAATAGGAATGGGCTGTTATTAATTAAGGTTGTGGGTAGAGTTTTTGACAGGGGCTCCAGAGTGCAAAGCGGTGTGATTCTTGGCGCTGACCTAGCCCAGCGGGGGTACTCGCTGCGTCTTTGAGGAGGGGGGAAGATAGAGGGTGGCAGAAAGGAGAGAGGCAAAGTCGTGGGGGCTGGCTCCATGCCGGCAAGCAGGCCTGCCACGTCTGTGTGCCTGCTTTGAAGTGTCACCTTGAGGAAAGAGCCCATGGCCGGGAAGCAGGGAGGGCGGGAGCCGTGGAAAGGAGTGGCACTGTTGGCATTGCTAGACACGGCGTTTTAATATTACATGGGCTCCCGTCCATCTCTCTACACACATAGAAAATTCCTTCTGCTTGATTTAGTTTGAAAGTAGATCTTTGGGGTTTTTCTCCTCACCGTGCTGTGGCTCAACACCTGTGCTGGTTCTGTGTCCACCCTGGCCTGAACAAATGTCAAGCTCTCAAAACGGAATATATTTAGTAAGGCATAATATCATTCAGCATAACACCAAATGGTCAATAATGTATGACTAGGTGCTTATATTCTGATAAATTTGATGTACAGTATTTCTACAAGAAAGTAGGCTTGAACCAAACATGTAAGTTGGCAGCAGAGGCAATATAACGGACTATAAAACTATACTGAACAAAAATGTAAACGCAACATCAATTCAAATCAAATCAAATGTTATTTGTCACATGCGCCTAATACAACAGGTATATAGACCTTACTGTGAAATGCTTACTTACAAGCTCTTAACCAACAATGCAGTTCAAGAAATATAGTTAAGAAAATATTTACTAAATAAACTAAAGTATATATGCTCCACTCTACCCGCTCCACTCTCTACCTGCTCCACTCTACCCGCTCCACTCTCTACCTGCCCCACTCTACCCGCTCCACTCTCTACCTGCCCCACTCTACCCGCTCCACTCTCTACCTGCCCCACTCTACCCGCTCCACTCTCTACCTGCTCCACTCTACCCGCTCCACTCTCTACCTGCTCCACTCTACCCGCTCCACTCTCTACCTGCCCCACTCTACCCGCTCCACTCTCTACCTGCCCCACTCTACCCGCTCCACTCTCTACCTGCTCCACTCTACCCGCTCCACTCTCTACCTGCCCCACTCTACCCGCTCCACTCTCTACCTGCCCCACTCTACCCGCTCCACTCTCTACCTGCCCCACTCTACCCGCTCCACTCTCTACCTGCTCCACTCTACCCGCTCCACTCTCTACCTGCTCCACTCTCTACCTGCCCCACTCTACCCGCTCCACTCTCTACCTGCCCCACTCTACCCGCTCCACTCTCTACCTGCCCCACTCTACCCGCTCCACTCTCTACCTGCTCCACTCTACCCGCTCCACTCTCTACCTGCTCCACTCTACCCGCTCCACTCTCTACCTGCCCCACTCTACCCGCTCCACTCTCTACCTGCCCCACTCTACCCGCTCCACTCTCTACCTGCTCCACTCTACCCGCTCCACTCTCTACCTGCCCCACTCTACCCGCTCCACTCTCTACCTGCCCCACTCTACCCGCTCCACTCTCTACCTGCCCCACTCTACCCGCTCCACTCTACCTACCTGCTCCACTCTACCCGCTCCACTCTCTACCTGCTCCACTCTCTACCTGCCCCACTCTACCCGCTCCACTCTCTACCTGCCCCACTCTACCCGCTCCACTCTCTACCTGCTCCACTCTACCCGCTCCACTCTCTACCTGCTCCACTCTACCCGCTCCACTCTCTACCTGCCCCACTCTACCCGCTCCACTCTCTACCTGCCCCACTCTACCCGCTCCACTCTCTACCTGCCCCACTCTACCCGCTCCACTCTCTACCTGCCCCACTCTACCCGCTCCACTCTCTACCTGCCCCACTCTACCCGCTCCACTCTCTACCTGCCCCACTCTACCCGCTCCACTCTCTACCTGCCCCACTCTACCCGCTCCACTCTCTACCTGCCCCACTCTACCCGCTCCACTCTCTACCTGCCCCACTCTACCCGCTCCACTCTCTACCTGCCCCACTCTACCCGCTCCACTCTCTACCTGCCCCACTCTACCCGCTCCACTCTCTACCTGCCCCACTCTACCCGCTCCACTCTCTACCTGCCCCACTCTACCCGCTCCACTCTCTACCTGCCCCACTCTACCCGCTCCACTCTCTACCTGCCCCACTCTACCCGCTCCACTCTCTACCTGCCCCACTCTACCCGCTCCACTCTCTACCTGCCCCACTCTACCCGCTCCACTCTCTACCTGCCCCACTCTACCCGCTCCACTCTCTACCTGCCCCACTCTACCCGCTCCACTCTCTACCTGCTCCACTCTACCCGCTCCACTCTCTACCTGCTCCACTCTACCCGCTCCACTCTCTACCTGCCCCACTCTACCCGCTCCACTCTCTACCTGCCCCACTCTTCCCGCTCCACTCTCTACCTGCTCCACTCTACCCGCTCCACTCTCTACCTGCCCTACTCTACCCGCTCCACTCTCTACCTGCCCCACTCTACCCGCTCCACTCTCTACCTGCCCCACTCTACCCGCTCCACTCTCTACCTGCCCCACTCTACCCGCTCCACTCTCTACCTGCCCCACTCTACCCGCTCCACTCTCTACCTGCCCCACTCTACCCGCTCCACTCTCTACCTGCCCCACTCTACCCGCTCCACTCTCTACCTGCCCCACTCTACCCGCTCCACTCTCTACCTGCTCCACTCTACCCGCTCCACTCTCTACCTGCCCCACTCTACCCGCTCCACTCTCTACCTGCCCCACTCTACCCGCTCCACTCTCTACCTGCCCCACTCTACCCGCTCCACTCTCTACCTGCCCCACTCTACCCGCTCCACTCTCTACCTGCCCCACTCTTCCCGCTCCACTCTCTACCTGCTCCACTCTACCCGCTCCACTCTCTACCTGCCCCACTCTACCCGCTCCACTCTCTACCTGCCCCACTCTTCCCTCTCCACTCTTTACTTGCCCCACTCTACCCGCTCCACTCTCTACCTGCCCCGTTTATGTTAATGGTGTCTGCTTGGTCCATGCAACAATTTCAAAGATTTTACTGAGTTACAGTTCATATAAGGAAATTAGTCAATTTAAATACATTTTTTAGGCCCTAATCCATGGATTTCAGATGACTGGGAATACAGATATGCATCTGTTTAATTTAACCTTTATTTAACCAGGAAGGGCTCATTGAGATTTAAAATCTCTTTTTCAAGAGCGTCCTGGCCAAGATAGGCAGCACCAAGTCATTACAAAAATTAAAGACAAACAACATGAAAAACTACAAGTAATCTAGTAAAAACCATAGAATTCACTAGAGTATAACAAAATCAAAAACAGCAAATTAAAAACATTGACAGGTCAGGGAATCAGTCTCAAGATCATTCATCAGTGATTTAAAAATACCAATCGGGACAAGTTCTTCCAGTTTAAAAGTATTTTGTAAGGCTTTCCAAGACGATGGCGCAGAGTACATAAAAGCCCTTTTACCAAATTTAGTTCGGACATTTGGAACAGTTAGCAGGATAAAGTCCAGCGAACGAAGAGAGTACCCACCACATTTCTGAACAATAAAAATGCCCAAATAAAAAGGTAGTAAACCCAAAATGGCTTTGTAAATAAAAGTATACCAGTGCCTGAGCCTACGAGTGACTAGAGAAGGCCAGCCCACCCTGGTATACAAAGTGCAGTGGTGAGTAAGGGTTTTGCAGTTTAAAATAAATCACAAAGTGCCATGGTAAAGGGTGTCAATTGATCTCAAACATTGAGGGGAAGCATTCATATATAAAATATCCCCATAGTCTAGTAAGGCATAAATGTAGCTGGTACTAGCCTCCTTCTGGCTTCAAAAGAAAAACAGGCCTTATTCCTAAAATAAAATCTCAATTTCAGCTTCAAATTTTTTGTAAGTTGTTGAATATGCAATTTAAAAGAGGCCGTCATCAATTAAAATTCCAAGATATTTATATGAAGTTACAACCTCAATCTCCTTTCCCTGACAGGTAGTAATAAGTGAAATGTTCAGAGGTCTATTTTTTGCTTTAGAAAACACCATTAGTTTAGTTTTGTCAGTATTGAGGATAATCTTCAATTGACACAAGGTATGTTGAACAGTATAAAAAGCAGTTTTCAAGTTCTGGAAAGCTTTTGTAAGAGAAGAGGCACAACAGTAAATAACAGTATCATCAACATAAAAATGAAGTTGCGCATTTTGGACATTTTGTTTATAAATAGTGAATAAGAGAGGACCAAGTACAGAGCCTTGGGGCACACCATTAAATACATACAATTTAACAGACATAAGCCCATCAAATTGAGTGCACTGAGTTCTATCAGACAGATAGTTAGCAAACCATGCAACTGCATGCTCTGAAAGACCTACCCTCAACAATCTGCCTTAGCACAGCATGATCAACTGTATCAAAAGCCTTAGAGAGATCAATAAAAAGTGAGACACAATGCTGTTTTTTGTCAAGGGCTTCAGTGATATCATTTAAAACCTTCATGGCTGCTGTAATTGTGCTATGCTTCTTCCTGAAGCCCGATTGATACATTGATAAAATAGAGTTAGTAAATAAAAACTCTTTTAGCTGTTCACTCACAAGGGTTTCAAGTATTTTCACCAGGGGTGACAGCTTTGAGATTGGCATATAATTATTTAAAAGAGTTGGATCTCCCCCTTTTAAAAGTGGTAGGACAAATGCTGATTTCCAGATTTTCGGGATTTCATTACATTCCAGGGTTAGATTGGACAGATATGTAAGTGGTTCAGCTATGAAATCAGCTGCCAGATTTAAAAAGCAGGGATCCAAAAGATCAGGACCTGCAGGCTTTCTCTGATCTAAGGATTTCAGGGCTTTTATGTACCACCTGCACTGAGAATGGCAAAAAGCTAAAAGTTTGACGAGCTCTCACTGGTTCATCCACACAGGGTTGTTCAGAGGACAGAAGACACTGAATCAAACAGCCTACCAGATGATACAAAGTGCTCGTTGAAGCAATTCAGCATTTCAGTTTTGTCATATGCAGCAACAGAGTCCTTCAAAACACATGACGGTAATTCATTAACATTACTGTTACCAGACATAGACTTAATAGCCTTCTAAAACTTTCTAGGGTCATTCAGGTTGTCAGTGGTAACAGACATAAAATATTCCGACTTGGCCTTCCTGAGAAGAAAAGAACACTTGTTTCGTAACTGCCTAAAAATAAGCCAATCAGCATCAGAACATGATTTCCTTGCCTTAGCCCAGGCTAGATTACGGTCATGAATAATACAAGACAGCTCAGAAGAAAACCATGGATTATCCCACCCTTTAACCCTGAATCTGCGGAATGGGGCATGTTTGTTTACTATTTGGAAAAAATCATCATGAAAGAATTTCCAGGCAGTTTCCACATCAGGGATAAACTCAATCTTGAAACAAAGCCTGCTCATTAAAACACTTCAAATTTCTCTTACGAATTAAACGTGGGTTTGTCTTAGGAACCTTAGTATTTCTAACAGCAACAACAACACAATGGTCATTTAAATCATTATAAAAAAACACCAACCGCAGAATATTTATGTGGAACATTTGTCAATATCAAATCAATCAGGGTAGATGTATCTGGGCATTTCAGATTTGGGCGAGTGGGTGAGTTAATCAACTGGGTAAGAATTACAAAACATTTTTAAATCATCAGACACCAGCTTTAACCAACACCAGTTGAGATCACCAATCAAGATATTTTCACTGTAAAGAAGTTTAGACATGAGGTGCGCATCACCGAGAGCAGAGGGGGGTCTATAACAGCCAATCACAGTTATAGAGAGCAGAGGGAGGTCTATAACAGCCAATCACAGTTATAGAGCGCAGAGGGGGGTCTATAACAGCCAATCACAGTTATAGAGAGCAGAGGGGGGTCTATAACAGCCAATCACAGTTACAGAGAGCAGAGGGGGGTCTATAACAGCCAATCACAGTTATAGAGAGGCCCATTGAAACCTCACTATTCAAAGCAAGAAATTCCAACTGTTTACAAATAGTTTCAGACTTTGCCACACTTACAGGGAATTTAGTTTTTACATATATAGCCACACCCCCACCTTTCTTAACTCGATCAGTGCGATAAATATTGTAACGACTTATGCAAATATCCTTATCAAAAACAGACTTGCTGAGCCAGGTTTCAGAAGACGCAATTACATCAGCAACAGTTGATTTAGGCCAAATCCTAACCCCATCAATTTTTTGACAACAGGCTGCGTACATTTAAATGAAAAATACCAAAACCAGATCTTGATTTAAAATCAGAGGGGGTTTGGAGACATTGCATATCAGGGCCAGGGTTAGGTGGCACGTTACCTGATATCAACAAAAGAAGAATAACTAGGCACCTCTGTTTAAAAACCTTGCACGGCTTCTCTTTTTTAAGAGACCTACTGCAAGCGAATTCTACAAGTGAGTTTCCAGACAAAACAAAACATTCATTTAAAACCATTAGACTTTGGTAGTGACACAAATTCGTACTGTTCACATCATGCCACAAATACATTGGCACTTGGACGAGTGGACCGATTGAAAAAGAGCTATCTGTTGGTCACAGATACCTTAAAAAAAAGGTAGGTGCGTGGATAAAAAAAACAGTCAGTATCTGGTGTGCCCAAGCAGCGAGACATCTCCTTCTCATAGAGTTGATCAGGCTGTTGATTGTGGCATGTGGAATGTGGTCCCAATCCTCTTCAATGGCTGTACGAAGTTACTGAATATTGGCAGGAACTGGAACACGCTGTCAAACACGTTGATCCAGAGCATCCCAAACATGCTCAAAGGGTTACATGTCTGGTGAGTATGCAGGCCATGGAAGAACTGGGACATTTTCAGCTCCAGGAATTGTGTACAGATCCTTGCGACGTGGGGTCATGCATTATCATGCTGAAACATGAGGTGATGGGGGCAAATTAATAGCACGACAATGGGCCTCAGGATTTCGTCAGGGTATCTCTGTGACATTGAAATTGCCATTGATAAAATGCAATTGTGTTCGTTGTCCGTAGCTTATGCCTGCCCATACCATAACCCCACCGCCACCGTGGGGCACTCTGTTCACAACGTTGACATCAGCAAACCGCTCAACAACACAACGCCGCACACGTAGTCTGCGGTTGTGAGGCCGGTCGGACCTAATACCAAAAACTCTAAAACGATGTTGGAGGCGGCTTACGGTAGATAAATGAACATTCAATTATCTGGCAAAAGCTTTGGTGGACAGTCAGTATGCAGTCAACATACGAATTGCACATTCCCTCAAAACTTGAGACATTTGTGGCATTGTGTTGTGTAACAAAACTGCACATTTTAGAGTGGCCTATAATTGTACCCAGCACAAGGTGCACCTGTGTAGTGATCATGCTGTTTAATCAGCTTCTTCATATGCCATACCTGTCAGGTGAATGGATTATCTTGGCAAAGTAAAAATGCTCAGTAACAGGGATGTAAACACATTTTTGCACAAAATTTGAGAGAAATAAGCTTTTTGTGTGTTTATAAAATGTATTTTTTTTCAGCTCATGAAACACGGGACCAACACTTTACATGTTGCGTTTATATTTTTGTTCAGTGCACTTATTAGTTGGAGATAACTTGAATTAAGGGGTGTACACTCCATTTGATAGTACTGCTATCATAAACTAAATATATTTCAGTGATGCTAATTGCTAAGCTAATGTTACTCACTTGCCCATATAATTGCTTTTTTAATGAAAAGTCAGTATCATTAGGGGAAAAACACATCCTATCAAAATCTTTTAGCAATCTTCCCATGTCCCTCCCTCCTGCCAAGACTCAGTGTTGTAGAGCACACCAGAATATCAAGCACTGTGTCAGTCATTTCACTGGCAGTGTGCTGCGAGAGAATGAAGAGAGCTTCTCGGGTATGAGGGAAGTGTAACAGAGAATGAGGAAGGAGGTGTTTTGAAGTGAGGAAATAAAATAAAACATCTTTCTACCCACTTTAAAAACCGTCCCAGTTCACAAATAGCAGTTTTAACTCCCCTGATTAGCTCTGACATCTACAGCCTTTCATCTTTCCCTCCATCTTGTTTTTTAAAATCACATTAACCCAAACGGGCATCCTTTAATGGCCTCTTTTTTAGGAAAGCTGAAAGAGGAAAGATAATTAAAATAATTAAACCATAGGGATTGGCCTGTGCATGCTCCTCTTCTCTCTCTCTCTTTTCTTTTCTTCTCTCCTTTTTTAAGTTTTGAATCTGCTTTGCTTACTGATTCAAGAGAGAGAGAGAGAGAGAGAAAGAGAGAGTGAGACTCACCACCCTCATTTAATTGCATTAACTCTCCTCTCAGAGGTCCAATTTTTTCATCCAAAAACAGCAACCAATATAGTCTGATGTGGAGGTGCATGTCAGCTGTCTAAATGTGATAGTGGGGGAAGGGCACATGTTCTAAACAGACTTTATAGTGCATATTTATTTAGTCTATTTTAGGGTGTTTTGCATAAGGCCTCGTATTAAAAAAAGGAAAAAGTATATTCTTTAATGATTATTTATTCATGGACTTTAAGCTTTTAATGAGGACAAATGAAGTCGTTTTCCACAGTGTCAGTATGTAGTATGCTTACCAAAAATGTTCTTGTTTTGCATTTTTCATCCAGTGTGTGACCATGTGGAATAAACACAAACATTTAAATAGAACTAGGCTTTTGAAAAGGAGACTTAGATAATCATGATTTTAACTTGATCCTGCATAAATGCCTTATCTTAAATATTTCTCCTATAAATTCTTATCAAATTCAAATCATGATACTTAACAGCTGCACAGTATTTTCTGCCTCTAAATTAGATTTCAATTCCTGTAGATTATTGCAATAATTTAAGGGAACATCTTGAATTAATAAAACTTTGAGTTTGATGTCCAGTGCAATGGACAGAAATAACTATTTCAAACTCATTATATTAATGGGATAGAACGTTGTCAAGTGCCTATAGACTTTCAAACAAAGTCTTACTTGAGGAAACCCTTCTTCTGGGCAACTTCAAAGAACATTTCCTGGTCATTAAATATGTCATTATGATATTATTAGGAAAAGGAGGACATTAAGTATAAGGAGGACATTAAGTTTAAAACTTTACTGGCCACATGAATGTAACAGATGCTCCAGTTCATTGGAAAATGTGGATATTATTCAGGAGATAGTTGCTGTAAAAGAGAGTGATGTGTTCACCTGTATTAAAATATATTTTTTCTTCCATCTAATACTTTTGACCAATCAGATCAGCTCTGAAAAAGATCTGATATGAAAAAATACCAACTAGTGGAAAAAATATCAGAATTGGGCTTCCCGTGTAAATGCAACTACGTCTGCTTGCAATTTTATACATAAATATCTTCTGTTGCTTAAACTAGCACCCCTGTGTTAACCTATTTAGAAACATCTGTAATGTAGTGTATTAATTGAGGTTTGGAAATTAAGGGTGGCAGGTAGCCTAGCGGTTAAGTGCGTTGGGCCAGAAACCGAAAGGTCGCTGGTTACAATCCCCGAGCTGACTAGCGGAAAAAACTGATGATGTACCCATGAGCAAGGCACTTAACCCTAATTGCTTTTGAAAGTTATTCTGGATAAGAGTGTCTGCTAAATGACTAAAATGTAACTGTGTAAGAATCAATGTAGCAAAGTAATACTCTGCATTACAGGTGTATATCTGAAAATTGTTATGAAATAATTCAAACTTGACTATTTTTGTCTCTCAAAAAAAAATATTATCCACAGGGCTTTACTGTTGGTAAGAGATAGACATTCTCCTTAGAGCCCAATTCTAACTTGAACTTTTCCTCATTCAGATAATTTTCACAGGGCTTCATTTCAAGTTGGCAAAAAGAGAAGAATCCCTTTGCTGGAAATACTTTAGATTTTATATTAAAATGTTCATGGAATCTATGAGAACATTGAGGACTGACATCACATTTGCACTGACATTGAATTTCTCAAGAAATGTTAAATCACAAATTGCCAAGGATTCCCTCTGTGCCCAATTATCCTGCATCAATTTCCCTGACCCCGTGGAGGACTGGTGAATTAATCATACCATCTTTTTTTTTTAACTCACTCATGAAATACATAGGCACATGTTTGATAAACTAATCATACTTGCTCAGTTATACCCACAATGATTCCTTTCCTTTCACAGACTGATATAGAACCAAGTAGTATTAACCCAGGGAACTAAGCTTTGTCGACGACACACACACACACACACACACACACACACACACACACACACACACACACACACACACACACACACACACACACACACACACACACACACACACACACAATATCGGCATAAATCGGTCACTATTCATTTTATGGCTTTGCCCAATATATTCATATATGGATTAGAAATTTACTAAATAAAAACAGTTTCAGGTAATAGGAAGGGGAGGAATTTAGAATTATTTGATGCTTAGGAAATAGTCAGAATGGACAGACTACACTGAACAAAAATATAAACGCAACAAAATATTGTTCCCATGTTTCATGAGCTGAAATAAAAGATCCCAGAAATGTCAACATGCACAAAAGCTTATTTCTCTTACATTTTGTGAACAAATTTGTTTACATCCCTGTTATTGAACATTTATACTTTGCCAAGATAATCCATCCACCTGACAGGTGTGGCATATCAAGAAGCTGATTAAAAAGCATGATCACTACACAGGTGCACCTACACCTTGTGTCCTTGTACAATTAAAGGCCACTCTAAAATGTGCAGTTTTGTTACACAACACCACAGATGTCTCAAGTTGAGGGAGTGGGCAATTGGCATGCTGACTGCAAGAATGTCCACCAGAGCTGTTGCCAGATAATTGAATGTTAATTTATCTACCATAATCTGCATCCAACGTCATTTTAGAGAATTTGGCAGTACTTCCAAACGGCCTCACAACCGCAGACCATGTGTACAGCTTCGTGTGTTCGAGCGGTTTGCTTATGTCAAAGTTGTGAACAGAGTGCCGCATGGTGGCGGTAGGGTTATGGTATGGGCAGGCATAAGCTACGCACAACGAACACAATTGTGTTTTATCAATGGCAATTTGAATGCACAAAAATACCGTGATGAGACCCTGACACAATTTTTTTTTTAAAGATATCTGTGCCCAACAAATACAAATCTGTATTCCCAGTCATTTGAAGTCAATGGATTAGGGCCTAATGAATGTATTTCATTTGACTGATTTTCTCAAATAAACTGTAGCCCAGTAAAACAATATTTGAAAAGTTGCAAGTTGCATTTATATTTTTGATCAGTATATTTCAGCAAGGTTGAAGTGTTATGATTGAGCTAGTTTGATACATGACTATTACATTCTATGCTGTCTTTTTGTACCACTAACCATTTCATATAGTTGACGAGTAATAATGCAACAGATGACATAATTGCATATATATATATATATACACACACACACAGTGAGGGAAAAAAGTATTTGATCCCCTGCTGATTTTGTACGTTTGCCTACTGACCAAGAAATGATCAGTCTATAATTTTAATGGTAGGTTTATTTGAACAAACAGAATAACAAAAAAATCCAGAACAACGCATGTCAAAAATGTTACAAACTGATTTGCCTTATGAGGGAAATAAGTATTTGACCCCTCTGCAACACGTTACTTAGTACTTGGTGGCAAAACCCTTGTTGGCAATCACAGTCATACGTTTCTCGTAGTTGGCCACCAGGTTTGCACACATCTCAGGAGGGATTTTGTCCCACTCCTCTTTGCAGATCTTCTCCAAGTCATTAAGGTTTCGAGGTTGACGTTTGGCAACTTGAACCTTCAGCTACCTCCGCAGATTTTCTATGGGATTAAGGTCTGGAGACTGGCTAGGCCTCTCCAGGACCTTAATGTGCTTATTCTTGAGCCACTCCTTTGTTGCCTTGGCCTTGTGTTTGGGGTCATTGTCATGCTGGAATACCCATCCACGACCCATTTTCAATGCCCTGGCTGGGGGAAGGAGGTTCTCACCCAAGATTTGACGGTACATGGCCCCGTCCATTGTCCCTTTGATGCGGTGAAGTTGTCCTGTCCCCTTAGCAGAAAAACACCCCCAAAGCATAATAATGTTTCCACCTCCATGTTTGACGTTGGGGATGATTCTTGGGGTCATAGGCAGCATTCCTCCTCCAAACACGGCGAGTTGAGTTGATGCCAAAGAGCTCCATTTTGGTCTCATCTGACCACAACACTTTCACCCAGTTGTCCTCTGAATCATTCAGATGTTCATTGGCAAACTTCAGACGGGCATTTATATGTGCTTTCTTGAGCAGGGGGACCTTGCGGGTGCTGCAGGATTTCAGTCCTTCACTTCTTTCATGTTTTCTTGGTGACTATGGTCCCAGCTGCCTTGAGATCATTGACAAGATCCTCCCGTGTAGTTCTGGGCTGATTCCTCACCGTTCTCATGATCATTGCAACTCCACGAGGTGAGATCTTGCATGGAGCCCCAGGCCGAAGGAGATTGACAATTCTTTTGCGTTTTTCATTTGCGAATGGATTTGCGAATCGCTGTTGTCACTTTATCACCAAGCTGCTTGGCGATGGTCTTGTAGCCCATTCCAGCCTTGTGTAGGTCTACAATCTTGTCCCTGACATCCTTGGAGAGCTCTTGGCCATGGTGGAGAGTTTGGAATCTGATTGATTGCTTCTGTGGACAGGTGTCTTTTATACAGGTAACAAACTGAGATTAGGAGCACTCCCTTTAAGAGAGTGTGCTCTTGATCTCAGCTCGTTACCTGTATAAAAGACACCTGGGGGCCAGAAATCTTTCTGATTGAGAGGGGGTCAAATACTTATTTCCCTCATTAAAATGCAAATCAATTTAACATTTTTGACATGTGTTTTTCTGGATCTCTCACTGTTACAATAAACCTACCATTAAAATGATACTGATCATTTCTTTGTCAGTGGGCAAACGTACAAAATCAGCAGTGGATCCAATACTTTTTTCGCCTCACATATACAAAAAAGTATATATAGTATTTACACAAATACATCCTGTAGCTCCCACTGACAGTATTTGACATTAACAATAATTGTCTATGGACTTGTTCGCTCCAATCTACCAGACTGGTTTACCTGTTGATTGAACCACTGCAGGAAAAAGGCTGAGTATTTAGAACAACAGTGCTCTCTAGTGGGGAATGAGACAAAAAAAATAGTTTAGGGGTCAGTTTGAGCCTTGAAGTGGAGTTGTGTGACTATAGAAAATGAAAAACATTCAGAGGATCTGTAGTGCAAAACATTGAAGACGATTTTTATTGGTTCACAGTTAAACACAAGCAACTGCTTTTAAGAACTTAGTTTTTTCAAAATCTCCAGCTCCAAAAGGAATCCCAGTTCAAGCTTTACATTCAGTCCACGCTTGATTGTACCTTCTATCTTGGGTTTGTTGTAGCCCCTACTACTATACTGTTGGCATTAAAGTGGATTGTTGAACATGCTTTAGATAGCAAGGCAGAGGAAATAACAGCTCAAGTTCACAGTGGACAACAGGATTTATGACCATTTAAACACATGGAAGAACCCAAAAGAAAGAGGCAATTCTGACTGTCATTGGTCAGTAGGACCAATAAGAATCAATTGGCAGAGACTTGTTTTTTCTTTTCGAACTCACTGTAGCGATGACAAGAGGATGACACATGCAAACCTTTTATACAGCAATCAGCCCCTTTTGAGAGACACCCAGATACCGAACTAGAATAGGAGCACTTGGTGAGGCCAATGAGTCATTTTGAAATGGTTGTATTCTATATCTGGTAAATGTTTGGCACTATCTTTCTGTACACTTTCGGTTAGTGAACTCAAACAGAAAATACTGCTGCACACAGGTTGATGTACTGCAAATTATTTGTCAGAATTAACATAACAAGTCTGATTTAAAGTCAAGATAAGTGGTTATCAGCAACATTAGTTGCAGAAAGTTACAAGTACTTTAAGTATCATATTTGTCACTACTCATAAAAAAAACATTTCTAAATGATTGCAACATGACTTAAACATAAACTTGCATGCATGCATACACACTCTCCCTCTTCAACGCATACTCAAGGTCATTTCTGTCAGGAACATAATGAAACCAGCATGGAAAAAAAGCAATCCTCCTCCTATATTTTATCTACAATGAAACAGTCAAACTCCCACGTTCCTCCCCAAGCATAGCAGAGGAGTTGGACTCATTGACAACAATCTCATACTTGGCACAGCTCCTCCCCAAGCCTGAAGGATCACACCACCCCAACCCACCTCCTTCACACATCATCAGTACAGGTGCTCAAGACAATAGCCAACCAAAACCAGGCTTTCATAACCATCCCTTTCTCACACTCTACAAGACGAATACATACGAATGAAAAGGCCCTCTCATACTTTTCTTAGTGTTTTATACTCATCTAACTTGTTTTGAACCCAATATGGTGTATTCTTATAACTTCAAACAACAAATTTGGAACTAGGGTCTCTATTTATATGAAATTGTTTCCGGAAAAAATAACTCCCAGTTGTCTAAGTATATAAAATGCCTAAGTATAACTGCAGTCAGACCAGATAGATAATGTGGTCTCTGCTGGTAGATTGTAAAATTATCTTATTTAAACCTTCCTTCATTCCCATCTTTACATCTGGGATTAAATCAATCAGTGGTTCAAATCCTGTTGTCCACTTGAGGGAATGGGATAACACTGAATTTAACAGAGCTTTGTCTTCAACTCTTACGGTTCTACTGCTTGTAGCTCTTGCTCCAGACAACCTCTTCTCTCGCAGTTTGGTGTCTCTTTAACTGTGCTCTTGTTGTGTTTCGTTGTAGTCCATGATCCTAAATTGCTGTTGCTGTCTGGTTTGTGCTTCGCTGGCCACTGCCCCTCCCCTTGCTCCTCCCATTTCCCTCGTAGGACTCTCCTGCTTGATAGCCCTTTGCCTGGTTTCAGGTGGGTGCTCCTTGGCAGGCACAGTGAGAGGGGCCCCTACTATAGAGGCAGGGACAAGGGTAGGGGTAGGGGTTGGGACAGGGGCAGAGACAGGACATGTCAGAGCATTCCCCAGTGGGGGAAATAAGGGCTCCACACACAGCTCAGTCTTCAGGCCCTGTGAAAGGCCGGCCAGGTGGGGGGGCTTCTCGTCACACTGGCTTTCGCTCTTGTTCCGGAACAGCTCCCGCGCCCTCATGCCCAGGAAGCTGTTGGCGCTGGGGTAGGAGCCAACGGTGAGGGGGGCGGCGCCATGGGGCAGCGGGGTGGCCAGCGGGGCATGGGGATGGGAAAAAGAGGGCTCCACAAGGAGAGGCGGGGGGATGTCCTGGGTGCTGCTGGCAGAGTTGACAGGGGGAGCTTTAGGAGGGTTGTTCGCCTTTGGTTGCCCTGGCAATAAAGTGCTGCCGTTGCCCCGTGGGGACTGATATGGTCTGCTGTCATCAGACCACTCATTGGTCCCCAATGTGACAGGTCCATCTGGTTCCATGATACTGCCATTACCATAGCGACAGAGGAAAACATGGAGGGTGATTACTTTAATATACATTTGGCTTCCAATGGCACAAATACACATTTCTGCATGTGAATTCACAGCAATAAAATAAGAAAATGTAACTAACAGTTTGACTGCCATCTTACCAAGAGTCTATAGGAGGGCCAGGATCGGTACTGCTGCCCCCTGCTGCTGAGGGTGTGGCAAGGCAGGCATGACCCTCCATCTCTAGTCTGCTATAGAGGTGCAGCAGCTCCGTTTGCAGGAGCTGCGTCGCTCTCCTCTGGGCCTGGTACCTGCTCTCTGACGCCTGCAGCTCGCCCCTGCACAGACCGATGGATATGTTCATATCACACACTTACAGAGACAAGCTGCTATGCTAACACACACATTTGTACAGAAAAATACAATCCAACTGCTTTGATGCAAATAAGTCTGAGGCCTTTTCCACCACTAAACCCAGAGCGCACATACTTGGCCTGGCCCTTGACATCCTCCAGGAACTTCTTCTGCTCCACGATGAGGTGTTCCTTCTTGGTGAGCTGAGTCTCCAGCTCGCCCACTCTCTGCTGCGCTGCCTCCAGCTTCTGGCCCTGCTGCAGCAGGCTTTGCCTCAGCCGCTCAACCTCCTTCCCCCAGGACGCCTGCACCATCTGGGCCTCCTGCAGGGATAAAGAGATGGTGGTGGCGACAGGGGACTGTAAACTAGTTTGGCATCTATAAGTTGTTGGTCTTTTCCAAATACATACATATGGGAACAGGCCTCAGACAACTTTTACTACAATGGAACACAATATGGAAGACAGGTATTCTCACATGGTGGTTACAGAAAGAGAAATCCATAGCAACTTTTCACTGATTCAGATTCTACACATGCTCTACTATCGAGTCGGTTATTTCCCCCCCCCCGTCGGTGGCCCTTGGCCCCCCCCTACCTTGGTGTTGTCTGATCCCGTGTGCTGCTGCTGCTGCAGTACATCCAGCTTGTGGGCCTCCCCCAGGAGCAGCAGCTGCTTGTTCAGGAAACTCATCTGCTGCTGGGTGCTCTCACTGGTGCTCAGCTGAAGGACACACATAACCAATCAGAAGGGAGACAAACCCCACAAAGCCCTCTGTTTGGCTGATTTATGGAAACCAAAACACCAAGCTTCTTAGTCCTTTAATCTATGCACATAAAGACTGATACTTTACAGAGCAGAGCAAGTAGAGCTAGGTGAAGTGCCTCACCTTGATGGTCATCTGGTTGAGAAGGTGCCCTGTGTGACACACCTTGTTGTTGGCTCTCTGTAGATCTGCCACCAGGTCATTCATCTTCTTCTGATACTCATTCAACAGACTCTGGAGAGGACATTCCAGAGCAGAGATAATTCAACACAGTGCATGGAAGACTTGATATACGGTATTGTGTGTGTGTAAATGTGGTCATGCGTCTACCTGCAGTTCCTGGTTCTTGGTGTAGTAGTCGTCCCGGCCCTGTTGTAACTGGCGGACCTGGCTGTGTAGTCTGGTGACCACGGTCTCTCGGTCGTCCCACAGCTGTCGGCAGCGCTGCTGCTCCACCTGCAGACTCTCCTTCAGAGTCACCACGTCCACACGCTGCAGGTTCAGCTGGTCCTTCTGCAGGCAGACACACAAAACAGGGAGCCAGGATGACACACCACTCACTGTTTCTGAAGTAATCTACAATGTCATATGATTTAATAAAACAGGTTTTTTCTCTCCACCATATGCAACACAGAGGAAAACCTACAATACTCTACTGAACCCTCACATGCATGTGTGAGCGAGTATAACCAAGTCGGCGAGTGAAATGGGTCAAGAGCAGGCGCCTGATTCTTTCGGATTCTTTGAATGATAACCACTTTGGCAGTCAGGGAGGTTGGAATCTCCAAACAGATTTGTGCTGGTTCTGAGAAGCTACGGGACGAATCCAGGGAAGGGAGGAGCGTTCATTACCATAGCGTTGTTCTGCTCTTCCAGTGCAGTGGCGTTGATGACGCGGCGCAGTAGACGTCGGTTGCGGACGGCGTGCTGCTCCCTCTTGTAGCGCTCGTACAGCAGCTGGCTGTGCAGCAGGAGCAGCTGGCTACGCAACGTGTGCAGCTCGTCCAGCGGAGCAGAGCCTGGGGCAGGGAGGACAGGCACACAGAGGGTTAATGACCAGGAAAATGGTGTGGTCATAGACAGATAAATCAGGATAATAGACTATTTACACGGAGTGGAGTGTACCAAACAGAAATAAGTTCAGAAATACAATCGAGCAACTCAATATTAAGTGTTCGTAAAGTGTTCGTAATGAACACTTAATATTGAGTTGCTCGATTGTATTTCTGAACTTATTTCTGATTATTCCTACTCACAGTTCCATCTCTCCCTCTACTGCTATTATGGGCTAAAATATCTTGGACATTGATTATTCATCATCTTTTAGTAAAGCTGTATGAGAAGTGCACTCTATGTAGTCAAACTAACAGAGGAAAGAGGGGACTGAGTAGGTGTACATAAAATAAACTGCCAGATAACATTATGAGAATTTTACACCGAGGCCTCAGTCCTTCCGGGAGCTCTTGGTGGAGTTGACTTCACAATCACTTATACATTACTTCTAGAAGTTGTATAACCAGGGGATCTTATTCAATTCCAATATTTGGCAAGCGGAGAGGGAGTTTTGGCCCAGACAAGGCTGTTATACAGTGATCAGCAGCTGGAGATGGTTAAGACAGAGCCCCTTGTACCCATCCAGAGAGGATCAGATTCTCATATAGCATCTAGGATCATGTGAACTCTGCTTGTCTTTATTATTGCTCTTCTACCTCCAAGGTACTTAATGAGTCCAGGTTTTTTCCAGGATCCAGGAAAAGGGGCTTAGCTGGATAGCGTGTTTTTGGAATATTTTATACAAAAATTCTCCATGACTGTCCAGCTTTTACTTTGGTGATTGTTAGTTCTCAAAGATGATATTAGAGAAGAAAAAAAAAAAATGTCCATATCCTTTCTACACACTTTATATCAGGTTTTAGTGTTTAAGTTTACTGAAAGCGTTTCCATCCCGAAAATGTCTAATAATAAAACAAACGTTTCAGAAGCCCACCAAAGGATTTCAATGGCAGAAAAGTGTGAGCATATTGTCAAATGCCCTCGGTTTCTGCATGATGTAGGAAAACTACATTGTAGTCATTGTATGGTAAACACATCATGAGGCCTAAATAGCCTGAAAGCATTCAGAGATCCCCTGTTGCACTAGCTAGTCCAGTGTTCCTGCAGTGCTCTGGTGCTGGTTCTATACCTCCAAAATGTGTCCAGTCAGCTGACTTGCTTGGCAAAGGTAATCTGTAAGAGAAAAAAAAACAGGGGCAGCTCAACAGGGGCAGCATTGGGACAGTACATCAGACCCCATATAAAAATACCCGAATGGTAGATCCCAGCCTTCTCGACCCATCTGGGCTAGGACACACTTGTGTGTGTGTGTGTGTGTAGGCCCTCTGTCCCAGTGAATTACATCCCTCAAACAGGGTATGGCCAGCCATTCATCTTTGGGGAAGATACTAAAGAGGTGGGGGGGGGAAACGTGCAAAGCCAGATAGTTCTGCACAGAACGCCAACTCTGCTGACACGGTCTCTGCTGCTGTATTATTGGTTTAGGAGCGAGGACTGTGTGTGTGTGTGTGTGTGTGTGTGTGGGAGGGGAGTGGAGTGTGTCAGACAAAGCCTGTAGTTCTCCACTGAGCATTTCCTGTGGGCTAGGGCAGTGGACTGGAAAGAACCCAGCCCAATTCCACACAGTGAGGTTCACATCACATCACATACACTCCGTCTTCCCCTTGCGTCCAACACATACAGCACACAGAAACCCATGTTCTTGGACTAGGTACTAAGACAACCCATTAATGGTTTTGATAGAGACTGATTGGCATAAAATTGATCAGACAGTGGTGACCGGATAGATATTAAAAGCTGGGCCCCTCACCTCTTGAGCACCTTGTCGTGGGTGTCGCTGCCCTGCTGAACAAGGTGATCTAGCACCTCCAGGGGGGAAGCATTCACCATCCCCTCGCCCTCCTCCCTGTCCTCCAGTCCCTCCTGCTGCTGGCACATCCTCTCCAGGGCAGCTCTGCCCCGGGCTTCCGACGTCCTCCTCCCAACGAAGAGGGATGCAGCCCGGGGCAGAGCTAGGTCAAACAGGGCCTCGTAGGGCAGGGAGGGGCTCTTCATTGGGCGGCTTGGCGAGAAAAGGCCACTGAACTTGGCCACCTCGTCCTCCAGGGCAGAGAGGCTCTGGTGGAGAGGGTGTTGGATAGGGCTGAAAGGACACACGGGTTCAATAGACCAGGACTGGTCCAGGGCCGAGCCCCTACTACTGTCCCCACCTCCACCAATAGCCCCCTGGGTATTCTCCAATGCATTGTCTGAGGTCGACACAGCATTGTGGGGGTCCTGGGGCGGCACGGGGCCGCCCAGTGGGGGGTTGGGCAGGGGCTTCTCCTGGGTACCTGTCAGGGTCTCGGTGGTGTGGTAGAACGGGGAATCAAAGACCCTCAGGCCGGCCAAGTCCCGCATGTCCTCCGTGATTTTCAGGAGCTCCTCTGAGATGGCAGCTGGTGAGTTTTTGGAGAAGTAAAACGGGAGACATGAGGCTTGTAGTGGAACAGGCTTTTGAGTCATTGGTGACTATTTCTATGAAATGTACACACACAAAAGTATATGGACACAGCTTCAAATTAGTGGATTCGGCTAGTTAAGCCACACCCGTTACTGACAGGTGTATAAAATCGAGCACACAGGCACGCAATCTCCATAGACAAACATTGGCAATAGAATGGCCTCACTGAAGAGCTTAGTGACTTTCAACATGACTCCGTCATAGGATTCCACCTTTCCAACAGGTCAGTTCGTCAAATGTCTGCCCTGCTAGTGCTGCCCCGGTCAACTGTAAGTGCCGTTATTGTGAAGTGGAAATATCTAGAGGCAACAACGGCTCAGCCGCGAATTTGTTGGCCACACAAGCTCACAGAACGGGACCGCCGAGTGCTGAAGCGTGTAAAAATTGTCTGTCCTTGGTTACAACACACACACACCGAGTTCCAAAAGGCATCTGGAAGCAATGTCAGCACAAGAACTGCTCGTTGGGAGCTTCATGAAATGGGTTTCCATGGCCGAGCAGACACACACAAGCCTAAGATAACCATGTGCAATACCAAGCGTCAGCTGGAGTGGTGTAAAGCTTGGACTCTGGAGCAGTGAAAACGCGTTCTCTGGAGTGATGAATCACACTTCACCATCTGGCAGTCCAACAGATGAATCTGGGTTTGGCAGATGCCAGGAGAACGCTACCTTCCACAATGCATAGTGCCAACTGTCAAGTTTGGTGGAGGAGGAATAATGGTCTGGGGCTGTTTTTCCAGGCCCCTTAGTTCCGGTAAAGAAAAATCTTAGCGCTACAGCACACAATGACATTCTAGAAGATTGGACTCTGGAGCAACTTGGTGACAAAAGTTTGGGGAAGGTTATTTCCTGTTTCAGTATGACAATTCCCCTGTGCACGAAGCGAGTTCCATACAGAAATGGTTTGTTGAGTTTGGTGTGGAAGAACTTGACTGGCCTGCACAGAGTCCTGACCTTGGCTGCTTCTACAGGGTGGCCCCATGTTCGATGGGGCCACCCATGAATTGGAATGCTAACTGCAAGCCAGGCCTAATATCAGTGCCCGACCTCATGACTGAATGGAAGCAAGTCCCTGCAGCAATGTCCCAACATCTAGTGGAAAGCCTTCCCATAAGAGTGGAGGCTGTTATAGCAAAGGGGAACGTCTCCATATCAATGCCCATGATTTTGGAATGAGATGGTCGACGAGCAGTGTCCACATACTTTTGGTCATGTAGTGTATATGGTTCACTCTCATTCAACTGAAATGTTATGTCAACCTCATTTAGACCAGCTCACTCCCATTCTCAATCCTTGTACTCACTCTCTTCCCTCTCTGTCCTCTGCTGAAGCTCCTGATCCTTCATAAAGACTGACAGCGTCTTGGAAACGGTCTCACCACCACCACCACCACCATCTAGTATGCAAAAGACAGCCAATAAACATTGTTTTATGTAAAACAGAGAACATGGACTGACAATGTTTAAAAACCAAGGACTTTGTAAAAAGCATACAATATCCATTTCCACACTTTTTAATGACGACTGACCTCTGTTGATGACTTCTCCCCCCTTTTCAGGATCTCTGATTGGTTCCTGCCTCACCAGGCTGGGTTTGGCTGCTTCTACAGGGTGACCATCCTGAAAATGAACAGTTGTGTTATTCAGAAGTTTTTATTTAACAAGGAAGTCCTCCCAAGTTCTCTACTTACTACACTACAAAAGGCCAGAATGCCCATTGTGGGAATTGATGTCATACTGTACCTTCTGTGGTGGACTGGTGGTGTTGGAGAGCAGGGGAGCAGGGATAGGGAAATCAGAGGGGGTGTGGGGCGGGGAGGAGGTGGCAGGAGTGCTGGAGGCAGGCGTGCCTTTGCCACCTGCTGACAGAGCCCAGCAATTAGAAGAAAATAACCATCAAAATGTCATGTAGGATTAACACTAGAACTGTTAAAGCAGTCATTTTCACTGCTCATTAATATATATGTCATTTTTTAAGTTCCCCTCCATCCTGGACTTTTCCTGAATAAGTCTACATACGGTCAGTGTTAGAATATTAATATCAAAGTTAGAACCAGTTTTAGGATGGCATGCAATTTTTATTAAAATGGTTTTCCCACGTTGGGACCACCCTGCAAAAAAAAGTTACAAAATAAAATAGGGCCTGCCCAGCTGATAATCGCCCCGTTAACGGCCTCGAAACTATAACGAAAATACATTTCACACATAACAGATGAAAAATATGAAGTAAAGTATGATGGGGGAGAATGGGTGAGTTGATGAGAGAGAGAAAGCGAACAATGCCTAATTATGTAATCACCAATTGTGAATGAACAGGGCGGGCCATTCTATTGTATTGATCCATTGAAACTCCACTGAACAAAAATAAAATGCAACATGTTACAATAAAGACTTCTGAGTTACAGTTCATATGAAAGGAAATCAGTCAATTGACAAATTCATTGGGCCCTAATCTATGGATTTCACATGAATAAGAAACACAGATATGCATATGTTTTTTTTTATTTTTAAGTAGGGGCGTAAATCAGAAAACCAGTCAGTATTTGGTGTGACCACCATTTGCCTCATGCAGCATGACACATCTCCTTCGCAGAGTTGATCAGGCTGTTGATTGTGGCCTGTGGAATGTTGTCCCACTCCTCTTCAAATGGCTGTGCGAAGTTGCTGGATATTGGCGGGAACAGGAACACGCTGTCGTACACGTCGATCCAGAGCATCCCAAACATGGTCAATGGGTGACATGTCTGGTGAGTATGCCAGGCCATGCAATAACTAACATTTTCAGCTTCCAGGAATTCTATACAGATCCTTGAAATGGGGTTATGCATTATCACGCTGAAACATGTGATGGCGGCAGATGAATGGCACAACAATGGGCCTCAGGATCTTGTCATGTGCATTGATTTTTATGTATTTGTTGTCCGTAGCTTATGCCTGCCCAGATCACAACCTCACCATGGGGCACTCGGTTCACAACGTTGACATCAGCAAATCGCTGGCCCACATGATGCCATTCACGCTGCCACAGTTGATAACCGGGATTCATCTGTGAAGAGCATACTTCACCCACGTGCCACCGGCCATCGAAGGTGAGCCTTAGCCCACTGAAGTTGGTTGTGATGCCGAACTGCAGTCAGGTAAAGACCCTGGTTAGGATGACGAGCACGCAGATGAGCTTCCCTGAGACGGTTTCTGACAGTTTGTACAGAAATTCTTTGATTGGGCAAACAGTTTCCTCAGCTGTCCGGGTTGCTGGTCTCAGACAATCCGCAGGTGAAGAAAGCCGGATGTGAAGGTCCTGGGCTGGCGTGGTTATATGTGGTCTGCGCTTGTGAGGCCGGTTGGATATACTGCCAAATTCTCTAAAACAACATTGGGAGGTAGCTTATGGTAAAGAAATTAATATTCAATCCTTTGGACCGTGCATTTTGGTGTTTGGGGTATTTTATTATTAAAAAAGTGTTACCGTGTTCCAACACATATGCTTTCAAGTTGTAACTAAACACAGTCCACAGAAATGGTGTCTGTATAAACTACTAGCACACAGCCATGCATACCCCACAAGACATGCCACCAGAGGTCTCTTCATAATCCCCAAGTCCAGAACAGACTATGGGAGGCACAGAGTACTACATAGAGCCATGACTACATGGAACTCTATTCCACATCAGGTAACTGATGCAAGCAGTAGAATCAGATTTTTTTTAAACATAAAAATATACCTTATGGAAAAGCGGGGACTGTGGACACACACACACGGATGTTGTATTGTAAATATGTGATCGTGGAGTATTTTATTTGACCTTTAACTAGATAAGAACAAATTCTTATTTTCAATGACGGCCTAGGAACAGTGAGTTAACGGCGTTGTTCAGGGGCAGAACGACAGATTTTTACCTCGTCAGCTCGGGGATTTGATCTTGCAACCTTTCGGTTACTAGTCCAATGCTCTAACCACTAGGCTACCTGCCACCCTATAGTAGTGGCCTGAGGGAACACATTAAATGTATTGGGTAAAATGTTATAAAGTTTAAAATATTACGACATTTCATAACTGCCTTAACGTTGCAGGATCCCAGGAAGAGTAGGTGCTGCCATGGCAGGAACTAATGGGGATCCTTAATAAACCCCAGGAAGAGTAGGTGCTGCCATGGCAGGAACTAATGGGGATCCTTAATAAAACCCAGGAAGAGTAGGTGCTGCCATGGCAGGAACTAATGGGGATCCATAATAAAACCCAGGAAGAGTAGGTGCTGCCATGGCAGGAACTAATGGGGATCCATAATAAAACCCAGGAAGAGTAGGTGCTGCCATGGAAGGAACTAATGGGGATCCATAATAAACCCCAGGAAGAGTAGGTGCTGCCATGGCAGGAACTATTGGGGATCCATAATAAAACCCAGGAAGAGTAGGTGCTGCCATGGCAGGAACTAATGGGGATCCTTAATAAACCCCAGGAAGAGTAGGTGCTGCCATGGCAGGAACTAATGGGGATCCATAATAAAACCCAGGAAGAGTAGGTGCTGCCATGGAAGGAACTAATGGGGATCCATAATAAAACCCAGGAAGAGTAGGTGCTGCCATGGCAGGAACTAATGGGGATCCTTAATAAACCCCAGGAAGAGTAGGTGCTGCCATGGCAGGAACTAATGGGGATCCTTAATAAACCCCAGGAAGAGTAGGTGCTGCCATGGCAGGAACTAATGGGGATCCATAATAAACCCCAGGAAGAGTAGGTGCTGCCATGGCAGGAACTAATGGGGATCCATAATAAACCCCAGGAAGAGTAGGTGCTGCCATGGCAGGAACTAATGGGGATCCATAATAAAACCCAGGAAGAGTAGGTGCTGCCATGGAAGGAACTAATGGGGATCCATAATAAACCCCAGGAAGAGTAGGTGCTGCCATGGCAGGAACTAATGGGGATCCTTAATAAACCCCAGGAAGAGTAGGTGCTGCCATGGCAGGAACTAATGGGGATCCTTAATAAACCCCAGGAAGAGTAGGTGCTGCCATGGCAGGAACTAATGGGGATCCTTAATCAATACAAATAGTGTAAACAGAAAAGACAGATCGTACGTCATAGTATAAAGCTGTAAAGACGCATGTTGGGATCATTTTCTACAGCATATCATACAAATCAATATTGTTTATTCAATCTATATCAATCCCATAACACTTAATTCAGTCAAGGGAACCATTAGTTATCGACCTGATAAAGATCAGCAAAAAATAAATACTGAGCTATTTTGTATGCAAAAAAAGGGGGGGGAAATTATATTTTATGCTAACACAACTGCTCAGAGAAATATTTTGTAGTCTGCGAGGGTAAAGACAGACCTTTTCTCAAATCTTTTATGAGATTGGAGAACACATTGGGAGGGATATTAGACTATTGGTCCTGCAGGGGCCCTTGTTAAGGTCAACAGCATCATGAACTTTACCAAGTAGCCAAAAAGCTGGTTGCCTCTTCCAGGAGGATGACACTTGGCCGCAAGTGAATCTTTCAACAAGACAATCATCCCAAGCACTAATCAAAATCCAAAGAAATGGTTAATTGTCCATAAAAAAAATCTCAGTCTCCGGACTTGAACCCCATTGTAAACCTGTGGTTTGAATTGAAGAGGGCAGTCCATAAGAACAGATGAAGGATATCAAGGATCTGGAAAGATTCTGTATGGAGGAATGGTCTAAGATCCCGCCCAATGTGTTCTCATATCTAATAAAACATTTATCGCTAGGGGAGGGTGTTAGTTTACTGAAAGCAGGAGAGGCAATCATTTCAACCCATATATTTTGTATTACTTGTTAATGGACCTGACTATGTTGTAATAGTTGAATGATCCCTTGTCACCTGATGTGCTGTGGACACGGGGGCCTGGGAGGTGAGAGGCACTGTGGGAGAGCTCTTGGTTGGGTGACATGCCCCTAGAGGAAGGGGGAGTGGCCATGCCACACTGGGAGGAAGGGCTCCAAAGTTCCTTTACCCCACAGGTGGAGTCGAGTTCACAGCTAGAGTTCTATAGGAAGACATTCAATGTTACAGGTTAAGTGATAATTACACATAATTATACTGAAATGTTTGATAATGACAGATGTAGTATACTACAAAATTGTATCTGTAAATTAGGTTAGTGTTTTCCAGGATCTCAGTTTCCTACCGACGAATCCTCAGACAGACCCAGAGGGCTGAACACCAGAACCCCCTGCGTGGGTGGCTCACAAAGAGAGGGACAGACAGTGTCGCCAGGGCAACCAGCTCCTGTGACAGACCATAGTAGAGTGGCAGGGCGGGGGCATGTTTTCCGCTTTCTAAGGCCTGACACCACCGCCCGCGCCAATGATTCAAAGCCCCACCCACCCACCCACTCTGAAGCACTCCCTCCCACCACTCCTCTCTGAAATAATGGGGGCGATTCATAGGCCCGGAGAGGGGGGGGGGGGGGGGGGGGGGGTGCAGTGGGATCAGGGACAATTGACTAACCAGCATCTGACACAGCCAATATATCAAGTGTAAACAAACTCTGCAAACCAAGAAGTGAATTAGAGAAGCAGCAGCAGATAGCAGTGGCTACCCACTCAGGCTGACAGTCTCCAACAAATCCTGTTTCCATCTAGGGACTAATCTGGACAATTACTATAGGTCAGTGCAGTGAAATATTGTGCAACAGAAATGCTGTGTGACTTTGTTACCTGACTTCTGGAGGTCTGGGGGCTGCGATACAAGGACTGTGTCCCTGGGAGAGGGGCCAGGGACAGGGGAGGTGGCAGTGACTGGCGGGGGGTAGAGAAAGGGGTTGAAGAGGAGCTTCCTGTGGGGAGGAGAGGAAAATAATAAAATCAGTCTGACTCACTGACTACCATATCCATGTGTTAAATCTTCCATTCATTCACCATTATTATCAACAACACCATCACCTCATGACAAGTCATAATTACACTCCAGCTAACGCGTCTGGCAGCCAAACAACATTAGACACATTTCAGATGATTAATAGTCTGAGCATTCACGTGACTCAGAAAAACAGAACACATTTTAGACATGAACAATGAACAGTGAGAACACCAATCAAACTTATGACATTCCTATCCACCAATGGGAGGTGAGGGAGGGGGGTGTGTTCTCACCGTAGCTGTTGTGGAAGTCTGTGTAGGGGCTGGAGACGGACTCTTGTGGCCGAAGCTCTGGGTGGGGGTAGAAGTTCCCGGGCATGGTCGCATAGCCCTCCTCACACGACGCCTCCTTGGGGTCCAGAGACACTTTGGCACACTCTATAACGATGTCATGAATCTCAAACTTTTTCCACCTGCAGAGGTCCAGCATGGTCAATCACATTGAGGAAAACTATGTAATAATATTAATCTCTAATTTGTCAGCAGATAAGATATTTTTTGGGTTGACAGAATATGGTGCAAAAACAAGCGAGTGAAGCTGGAGAGCTGTGATTGACTGACCTGGTGGGATCAAGCTCATGGTCTTTAGTTCCAGTCACTAGTTCTGGATGTATACGGACATGTTCCAGCATTGGCTGCAAAATACATAAAAACAATATTGGGGAAAACACAAAGGATTAGATCAATTTCTATGGGTAGAACATCTTCCTGAAGCCAAAATCAATAGAATAAAAATCTAAATTAAAGATTGCTCAAAATCTCAACTCTTTCACCTTCACCACTTCCTCAAAGGTGTCCACGTTCTCCTTCATGTTGTAGTGGGAGCGCAGGTAGGACACAAAGTTGCAGGGGTACATGCCGTAGAGACGGTGGAAGAGCGAGTAGATACTGGCGTGTAGGTGGATGAGGTACACCTCGGAGATGTGCCCTGGGGGAAGCAAGAGTAACATGATGTCAGGTCAGAGGCAGTGTGAACCAAAACAGTCCATCTAAAACCATGCCTGGCTCTCAACCATTTTCAATATTTTTATTGTCTTCTATCTTAATAAAATAGCTCCTCGGAGTCTTTTCTCAGGGATTACCTGGGTACTTCAGGTTCCAGGAAGCTAGGCGACCAAAGATGTCAAAGAACTCATACAGGTGTTGTTTGCCAGCGTGGGGGATCATGGGGAGCAGAGTGATCAACACCAGGACTCCAGTTATGAGGACCACCACGTCTAAATCCGTCTGTACACAACGGGAAGAAAAACACTTAACATTAGCATACATTTGAAAGATGTCCAGGACACTCGATTTAATAAGCTTGTGCTTCCAAGTATTTTTTATTTTTTTTAACAAAAGCCATCTATATAGGAGACCTCTGTGGCCAATGGCCCATCTGTCCCTCTTACCTTGAGGCATTTAAGCAGTGAGAGAAGCAGCGGGTAGCGGGCGATCTTGTGGATCCAGGACGGCTGCTTGCGGACCACATGGCCTAGCAGGGTGAGGGTAGGCAGCCGGCAGGCCTGTTTGGTCATACACTCGTTCATCTTGTCCAGTAGGTGCTGTGGTGGGTAAATTAAAAACATTGAGCTATAAGACAATCATATGTATTCATTGTTTCACAATGCATGAGTTTAAGTTATTGAATTAACATCTGATGAAAAATGGGGTTACAGTCTCTTGCAATATAAGGTGATGGTGGGGTTCGGCAGATCTCACCTTATCATGTGGCTCTCTGACTGAGGAGAGAATATGAATGGCCTGGGCCGAATTAGTCTCCAGGAAGTAGTCCACCAGTCCATTCAGCAGCATGGCCCCTCGCTCTGCACAGAGAGGAGGGAATAATTAACATTGTCCCAACATCCACATTATGGTCCACAATATGGCTGCATAATTGAAATGACCAGAGCCCTCTAATACAATCAGAGTACAGGATACAAGGTTGACTGACCAAGTCCAAAAACAACTTATTAAAAAGCCAAGTTCTCACCAGTGCTGAGATGCTCATTGATAAGGCCTTTAATCTCCTCCAGTTGGTGGATGTCGGAGGACTCCAGGAGAGGGAGGAGGTCCCCTACGTTGGGCTGCTCTCTCGCCATGGTGACAGTGGTGGAGGGGGAGGTGGTGGTAGGAGGGGGTGTCTCTCACAGTGTCCTGCCTGGAGGGCTCCCTGAGCCTCCGGCCAATACAGTCTCCAGGCACCACTACAGGACAGGGCAAGCAACAGGACAGGGTCAAACCTGACTCAACACAAGTCAGAGAACTTCAGTGATATGGAGGTTATTAGATACAACTTCACACTGCCGGGATTCTAGAAAAGCATCAATTGTATTAACATATGATTATGGCCCTTGTAAAGCCTAAATCTAAAAAAAGTCACAGCGCACAGACAAAATGAAGGAAAATAGCAATGTTATTAATGACACTTATCCTACTGTAGCTAGATACATAATGGTATCATTAGGCTTGTTACAATGCATCTCCCAACTGCTAAGGGTATATACATAAAAGATAAGGCCACCGATAGGTACACAGTGTGCTTTTGATATTGCCATGAGAAATCTAGCACAATAGTTTCAAAGCAGTGAAACACTGACAAATTCTAATACATTTCTCAGACCCCACTTGGCCCAATGGAACAGACAAAAACACAATCTTAGTCATCTCTGTGCCCACAACTTAAACAACCATGCTTAATACAAGAGTCAGAGAAAATAATCTCCTCTCCAGCTAACAGCGGTTTGTCATAATATTCTGAGCGTTCACAGAATCTCTCCGTCTCAGTGACTCAACCTTTCAAAGGAAAAGAGGCCAAAGGAGGCATCCAAATCTCCAGCTGACAAGTGGGCATAAATATTTATGATAGGCAGGTCAATATCACCCGGATGTCAATCACCCATTGTCCCTGGTGGGTAGGACCGTTGGGCCAGTAACCTAAAAGGTTGCTGGATCGAATCCCCGAGCTGACAAGGTACAAATCTGTCATTCTGCCCCTGAGCAAGGCAGTTAACCCACTGTTCCCCGGGCGCTGAAGATGTGGATGTCAATTAAGGCAGCCACCGCACCTCTGATTCAGAGGGGTTGGGTTAAATGCGGAAGACACAATTCAGTTGTACAAATGATTAGGTATCCCCTTCTTCCTATATGTGGGAGAAAAACAGCAAGCATGTTATTGTTTTCATAAATCCTAGTCCCATTCCAATGCCTAGCCTATTTCTGACACTCCATCTTGAAACTAGGCTACTCCGTTTTAATCTTTATGGTGTCAGTGTGTGGCCCTGCTGAGAAGAAAGTTTGACAGGCAGGCACAACTGTTAGCCTATAGACTACTCTGTTACTGAGGCTCTCCCCCACTAGTCTCCCAAGGTATCAATTAGCTCCTTGGTCTTAGCATTGATCTAGGGTTTTAATATTTGTTTTACTTTATTTAACTAGGCAAGTCAATTAAGAACAAATTATTATTTATGTTGGCCTACACCGGCCAACGCAGGGCCAATTGTGCACTGCCCTATGGGACTCCCAATCACAGCCGGTTGTGATAAAGCCTGGATTTGAACCAGGGTGTCTGTAGTGACGCCTCTAGCACAGAGATGCAGTGCCTTAGACCGCTGCACCACTCGGGAGCCTAACGGGTGTGTTGAATTGAATTAGGGTGTTTTCAGTCAGTGGCACAACCAGGAACAACCCTCGGAGTGACCTCAAGCAGCAGCAGCTCTGGAAAACACAAAGAGCCTTTATGCAGCCCCATGCACTTCCATGTAAACACTGGAAATTACATTTGGCTGTGTGCAAGCCGTTAAGCGCCACCCTCATTCTCTCACAAATCATTTCACAAACAAAATCCATTTGAAGCCTTAGGCTAGATCTATGGACTCAACTGGACTAGGATTTTATAATAATTCTGTCATTGATCCCTAGTCCTAACCACAATCTGCAACAATGGACCTGATTTTTTAAAATGTCACCTTTATTTAACCAGGTAGGAGAGTTGAGAACAAGTCCTCATTTACAACTGCGACCTGGCCAAGATAAAGCAAAGCAGTGTGACAAAAACAACACTGAGTTACACATGGAATTAACAAACGTACAGTCAATAACACAATAGAAAAATCTGTATACAGTGTTTGCAAATGAAGTAAGGAGGTAAAGCAATAAATAGGCCATAGTGGCGAAGTAATTACAATTTAGCAATTTACACTGGAGTGATATGTGCAGATGAGGATGTGCAAGTAGATATACTGGTGTGCAAAAGAGCAGAACAACTAAAACAAATATGGGGATGAGGTAGGTAGTTGGTTGGTTGGATGGGCTATTTACAGATTGCAGCTGTACACAGCCAGCGATCGGTAAGCTGCTCAGGTCGCAGTGGTATATGGGGCTTTGGTGACAAAATGGATGGCACTGTGATAGCCTACATCCAATTTGCTGAGTAGAGTGTTGGAGGCTATTTTGTAAATAACGTCGCCGAAGTCAAGGATCGGTAGGATAGTCAGTTTTACGAGGGTGTGTTTGGCAGCATGAGTGAAGGAGGCTTTGTTGCGGAATAGGAAGCCGATTCTGTTTAATTTTGGATGTCTGGAAGGAGAGTTTACAGTCTAACCAGTCACCTAGGTATTTGTAGTTGTCCACATATTCTAAGTCAGAAACGTCCAGAGTAGTGATGCTAGTCGGGCGGGTGCAGGCAGTGATCGGTTGAAGAGGATGCATTTCATTTTACTAGCATTTAAGAGCAGTTGGAGGCCCTCGGAAGGAATGTTGAATGGCATTGTAGCTTGTCTGGAGGTTTGTTAACAGTGTCCAAAGAAGGGCCAGATGTATATAGACTAGATGTCGACCGATTATGATTTTTCAACGCCGACACCGATTATTGGAGGACCAAAAAAGGCCGATATCTATTAATCGGACGATGTTTTGTATTTGTAATAATGACAATTACAACAATATTGAATGAACACTTATTTTAACTTAATATAATACATCAATAACATCAATTTAGCCTCAAATAAATAATGAAAAATGTTCAATTTGGTTTAAATAATGCAAAAACAAAGTGTTGGAGAAGAAAGTAAAAGTGCAATATGTGCTATGTAAGAAAGCTAACGTTTCAGTTCCTTGCTCAGAACATATGAAAGCTGGTGGTTCCTTTTAACATGAGTCTTCAATATTCCCAGGTAAGAAGTTTTAGGTTGTAGTTATTATAGGACTACTTCCCTCTATATCATTTGTATTTCATTAACCTTTGACTATTGGATGTTCTTATAGGCACTTTAGTATTGCCAGTGTAACAGTATAGCTTCCGTCCCTCTCCTCGCTCCTCCCTGGGCTCGAACCAGGAACACAACAGCCACCCTCGAAACAGCGTTACCCATGCAGAGCAAGGGGAACAACCACTCCAAGTCTCAGAGCGACTGACGTTTGAAATGCTATTAGCGTGCACCACGGTAACTAGCTAGCCATTTCACATCGGTTACACCAGCCTCATCTCGGGAGTTGATAGGCTTGAAGTCATTAGCAGCGCAATGCTTGACGCACAACGAAGAGCTGCTGGCAAAATGCACAAAAGTGCTGTTTGAATGAATGCTTACGAGCCTGTGGCTGCCTACCACCACTCAGTCAAATTATATGCAATGCAGGACACGCTAGATAAACTAGTAATATCATCAACCATGTGTAGTTAACTAGTGATTATGATTGATTTTTATAAGTTAGGTTTAATGCTAGCTAGCAACTTACCTTGGCTTACTGCATTCGCGTAACAGGCAGTCTCCTTGTGGAGTGCAACAAGAGGCAGGTGGTTATAGCGTTGGACTAGTTAACTGTAAGGTTGCAAGATTGGATCCCCTGAGCTGACAAGGTGAAAATCTGTCGTTCTGCCCCTGAACGAGGCAGTTAGCCCACCATTCCGAGGCCATCATTGAAAAATAAGAATGTGTTCTTAACTGACTTGCCTAGTTAAATAAAGATTAAATAAGTGTTTAAAATACAATAAAACAAAAAAAAATTAAATCGGTGTCCAAAAATACCGATTGTTATGAAAACGGCCCTAATTAATAGGCCATTCCGATTAATCGGTCAACCTCTAATACAGAATGGTGTCGTCTGCGTAGAGGTGGATCAAGGAATCACCCGCAGCAAGAGCGACATCATTGATGTATACAGAGAAGAGTCGGCCTGAGAATTGAACCCTGTGGCACCCCCAGAGACTGCCAGAGGTCCGGACAACAGGCCCACCGATTTGACACACTGAACTCAATTTGAGAAGTAGTTAGTGAACCAGACGAGGCAGTCATTAGAGAAACCACGGTTGTTGAGTCTGACAATAAGAATACGGGGATTGACCGAATCGAAAGCCTTGGCCAGGTCGATGAAGACGGCTGCACTGTACTATCTTTTATCGATGGCAGTTATGATATCGGTTAGGACCTTGAGAGTGGCTGAGGTGCACCCGTGACCAGCTCGGAAACTGGATTTGCATAGCGGAGAAGGTACGGCGGGATTTGAAATGATCAGTGATCTGTTTGTTCACTTGGCTTTCGAAGAATTTAGAAAAGGCAGGGCAGGATAGATATAGGTCTGTAACAGTTTGGGTCTAAAGTGTCTCCCCCTTTGAAGAGGGGGGGTGACTGCGGCCGCTTTCCAATCTTGAAAGTCTCAGACGATACAAAATAAAGGATGAACAGACTAGTAATAGGAGTTGCAACAATGGCAGCGGATAATTTTAGGAAGAGAGGGTCCAGGTTGTCTAGCCCAGCTGATTTGTACGGGTCCAGGCTTTGCAGCTTTCTTAGAACATCAGCTGTCTGGATTTGGGTGAAGGAGGGGGGGGCTTAGGCCAGTTTATGCAGGCGGTGGACTTTACAGTGTCCCAAAACTTTTTGTAATTAGTGCTGCAGGATGCAAATTTCTGTTTGAAAAAGCTAGCCTTTGCTTTCCTAACTGACTGTGTATATTGGTTCCTGACTTCCCTGAAAAGTTGCATTGCAGGAACTATTCGATGCTAGTGCTCAGGAAGGAGGATAATGAGTTAGTCTATTGCACTAAATAGCCAACTGCAAAGGGACACCCTATCTAGCCTAGTAATGCAACTTGTATCATAATTTAGAGGTGTATAGTAGCTACATACCAAATACACTATGATATTCCTTTTTATTTACGGTTGCATATGATGAATTACCTACGGCCATCTAGTTATACAACAGAATATGCCTACAAGTAGGAATGTGCTGTAATATAAAATGCAATGAGATATAACGTTAGCTAGCTAAATTAGTACCTATGACGCCTACGCCCCAAGCTTTTCTCAAAATGTGATACTGAAAGCAGCTGCAAGATTGCAAGAAGTTGCAGCTGAATACAACAAATATATCTAGCTAGCGAACGTTACATCATTCACCTGTAACTGGCCATGTAAAAATCACTCTGCAGTCAAAAGCAAACTAGCCAAGAATTCTCAACTACAGTATCGAGGAGTTGAGTATTATTGGCTAAACGCTAGCTAGTTGCGTCGCCAGCAAGCAGACTACTGTAGCTAGCTAACGTTATCTGGAATGACCACTTACTGTCGTAAACAACTCAGGGGGAACAATGGGCAGGGCTCGGTTTGTTGTATCCGAGTATCTTACATTAGTTAATCTTGGCAAGCTGAAAACTATTTCAACAGATGCATAGTCATGAAAGTAGCTAACTAGCTATGACTCAAACCATTATTGTCATAGTCTACAGAAATAGAATTAACGTTAGCTGACAGTCCAAAAAAAGTCATTATAAACAGCTACGGCGAAGGGAAACTAAACATGCATTTGACAGTCATGAAAGAACACATAATAATACGCACGCCTTATATTAATGACATTTTAACATCTGAAATTCAGCATTATATATTTAAGTACCTCAATACATGGACCTGTTTACCTGTCAGAGTCGCTGCACTCCACAGGGCGCCGCCATCTTGAACACCTCACAGCCCCTTCCTCTGCAAGCAGCCTCCGCTGACTCGCACGCAAAGTAATCCCTGAGACATTCAGACTCTGCAGTTGCACACTATTTATCTAAATAACGCTACAGCTACGCTTAATCAAATTGTTCCATTCTGCTGTAATCATATTTTAGTGCACCAAACGACTAATTTCCTCACTCTACGAGAAATGAAGCATTGTTTTTCTCAGGTGGAGGGATGAGTTTATATGTAATGCGTTTTCGCGTGACTCAGGTAGTGAGCGCATGCGCTCAACAGAATGGACACATTAGGTGTTATCTGTAGCACTATATTGAATAACTCCAATATCATATCCCATACTCACCTCACAAATTGAAATATGCAACACAGAAATATTTTCTAAATGTTAGCTGATAGTGTTATTAGCCTACATAGGCATATTTATACAGATCAAACATTACCCAACATAAACCAAGCATTCCACTCAAAGCAGTTTAAACTACTTTTTGGGGCCCATCATTAGGATTTCCTTGACTACAGTTACTACAGATATGATTAAGAAAGACTTGTGAACATCAATCTAGTTCAGGAGTTCCCAACCTATTTCACACAGGGTCCCCTATTTCACAACCCAAAAAATAGCTGGAAAGAGAGAAGACATGGTTTTATGTTTAACTAGGCAAGTCAGTTAAGAACAAATTCTTATTTACAATGACAGCCTACCAGGGAACAGTAGGTTAACTGCCTTGTTCAGGGGGAGAAGGGCAGATTTTTATCTTGTCAGCTCTGGGATTCAATCCAGGAACCTTTTGGTTACTGGCACAACGCTCTAACCACTAGGCTACCTGCCGCCCGTAAACCATGCCTCCCCTCTTTCTATTAGCTTTTTATAGACACTTCATTTTATTAACTAAATTGTGTCCTGAAAAGTGCAAAGTAGGCAAGGGATAAAATACACAGTCCTGTTTACCTATTAGAGTGTCTGCAGTCCACACGTGTTATGGAACGAACAATGGCAGTATGAGATGACAGGTAGCCTAGCAGTTAGAGCTTTGGGCCAGTGATCGAAAGGTTATATATCCTAGCCGACAAGGTGAAAAATCTTTTGAGCTGCTCTTGGCCCTTTGAGCAACGCACTTAATCCAAATTGCTTCAGGTAGACTCTGGCTTTGACCCCACTGGGATATGTATAATACATATATGTGTGATGTAGGAAAAACATAAGCAACCACAAACATTTTGGCTTGTAACCGTTGGGCAAGTAACCAAACGGTTGCTGGTTCAAATCCTGGTGCTGACAAGATGAAAAAAATATGTCACTGTGCCCTTGAGCAAGGCATTAAACCCCAATTGCTCCAGGGGTGGTGGACAATGGGGACCCTGGCTGTGACCCCACTCTCTTTTGGTATCTCTGAGGGAGTTGGTATATGCAAGAAAGACATTTCCACTACACAATTATGTGTAACAAGACAAATGTAAGCACCCCCCCAAATTATTATCATCATCTTAGGTACATTTCTATTGTGGGGCCGTAATTGGATGACTTTTATTTTGATGATTTTTATTTTGATAGCGGATGCTGTTGAACCGGGACTGACCACAGGCACAACAGTCTCTTGCACTGACTCCCTGCATTTTACACACATGCACTCCCTCACATAAGCACGAACACACACACACCACATGAATGCTGCAACTGGACACCTGTTTATTTTACAACACTATGTCTATTTATTATTGCACAATCTATTACACAATTCCCTGGCACGTGTAAATATCTTAAATTCGTTTGAGTGCCATCTGGTATTATATTTGAGCTCATTTTAATCCTATTTCTATCCATTGAGCTTTAATTTTTTGTACTCTTTTATTCACTTAATTAGTCTACTATTCTACTGTTGTTGCATTGTCAAGAGGTAAAGATGCAAGTAAGCATTTCGTTGCACTGTGTATTCTACATATATCATATATGATTAATAATCAATCTTGAACTTGAACTGTTGCTTTGGCTATACATCGCAGGGGTTGCTGGGATAGCCCTTCAGTCTAGAGTTTGGTGCCATAGCTCTGCTGATTTTATTTCTCTTTATGTTTAATTTGTCCCCTGAAGTTGAGTGGTTGCTCTAATCAAACCATGATCTATATCGGAGTGCATGCATTCGGAGTGCATTTACCCTGCCTGGGCTTATATCGGGTGGCAGCTGGCTGGTCTTTCAAGAATGAAAGCTAACAAACTATCACCACTGGTGATCTAGACGCTAGACTAGAGACTTGTGAAGGCTCTATAGAGTTAGATAGAGGACTTTAGATGAATAAAACCTATTCTGGCATAAACGTCGCCATTGAGGGCTTCAAAAATTGTAAAGTAGTTAAGTGGGTGGGACTTCCTTTGGGTTAAGGCAGGATCACATGATTCCATCCGGGTCATTAGGAGGGATCAGCCAATTAATTATACTAGTCAGCAAACACTAGGCACTCTTTTAGTTTATTTGCCAAATCAGAAGTAGTAGAAAATTGACTAATTCGACAAGGAGATTCCCTCAATGGCGCTCCCCGTACGCTCACAGACGCCATAGTGGGACAAAAACAAACATGATATCTGTGTAATTCTCTGTGAGGGTCCTGCATGAGAAAAATGTATTGACCAGAAACTGCCACGTGATGTCGCAAGTGTGCCTCTGTACTTCATTGCGGTGTGAGTTCATGCACTTAAATACTCGTCTTGGCAAGATTCAGTATATTAGTGTCGTTTACAAATCTTACATCCATTGTTTTACTGTTATTGTAACACAAAATAACTTCATTGTATTTGTTTTATTCAAAATAATATTTTCATTATTTTCAACGCACTGATCCATTAAGATACATATATGACAGTTTGGATAGAGTAGACCTACTGTCTGACAAAAGTTATGAGAAACAAATCTAAGCTATGTCAGTAACTGATGGACAGGTACACCAAATACAGTCCAGTGCAAACAAGACTGTGTAAACATGAATAATCATAGACTGGTTTGGTGAGTGTATCTATGGAGGAGCTGGTGTCTAGTTTTGCTTATTTAAATCTTAAATCACCCAAGACAATGTATTGCCAATTTTATTTACACAACACAGAGAATGTAACGACTACTGTAAATCTTGTAAATCAAATATTGCAAGTTGTAGGCTAATGTGTTAAACTTTTGGATTGGATTTATTTTTATTTCTCTAATCGATTTTAATAGCTGTAAAGTATTCTGTAATTGGTGAAATTACCTTTGTTCCTTCCAATTTGAAAACCATTATATGCCAAACAAAATATAATCACGTGGGAGACATGATGTTCAATAATTATTCCAATTTATTTGTGAACTGTTTGAAACTT
This sequence comes from Oncorhynchus clarkii lewisi, assembly GCF_045791955.1. NCBI lineage: Eukaryota > Metazoa > Chordata > Actinopteri > Salmoniformes > Salmonidae > Oncorhynchus > Oncorhynchus clarkii. Next base: position 23,997,087 of record NC_092175.1, on the reverse strand, counting down.
AAAATCGTTTGTAACAGTTTGAGGAGCTGTGTCTACGTTCATATATGTTTTTCTACGCAAATTTCCACCTGTGAGTGGGGCTCTCATTGGTTGAAACCACAGTCAGATTCCACCACAACACTATCTGATTGAAAATCAGGGAGGGGAGGAAAAGAAAAGAGCAAAAAGTGCGATGTCTTACAGTGGTTTGGATTCTGAGTTTTGCGAAAGGATTTTAGGAAATATTTACAGTATATATACAGTAATATACAGTAATACGACCACTATCCTACCTAGCCTACTTGTTATGAACTAACGGTAAGTGCAGCAAGTGCATATTATTATAACGATTTTTTTCCTGTAGCATATAATTTATGTAAATTTGTATTGATAATTCGAAAAAATAAAATTACGATAGATTAATTTAGGTTATAAATAAATTAATGCATTTTACAATTAGCCTATCCAAGTCAGTAATGTATTATTATTATTTAAACATCACAAGCCTATCTATCATCTTTTATTTCAGTCTTTTACAGCGTTATTTCATGATAAGCCTACATACTTAAATAGGTAACTCAAATACTGATTGATCATTCTATTGTATTCGACTTGACAGCATATTTATTTGTGACATATTCTGGGAATGAGTTGGTATCACTTGGTAATTTAAATGTACAATTCATGTAGGACTACAGTTTATTTAGCCTACATTTAAAACATTCGTGTCAGCATAAAGTCAAACAACCTACCTAAACATATAATAATTTCTTTAGCCCATTGTTTCCCTCGCTCAAACTCGCTCCTTCAAAATGTTTATATCAGCCCACCTAAAAATGTTGAAAGTTCACAGACTCGTAAACTGCATTATAACATGTTAGGCCTAGGCCTTCATAATACCTCAAATATTTGGAGTTGCCTATAAGCATTTGCCGTAATTATTTTTTCCAACAGCGTTGTCATGCCACGATCCTTTTTGGTGAAAAACAAGAGGTGCACATCTTACAATGTGCACCAATCTTACGAAGATGAAGCCGAACCGAGGGACCCTGCATTTACAGGTTAGTTAGAATGCCAAGATTATCATGGAGACACATCAATACCTTTACACGTGTATTATGAGAAGTGTATAATGATTTGCCAGTTATTTCATGCATTGCCACAGTATATATTTCATCAATTGACAATGACAAGTTTACATTTCCTTTACTCACATGTGCATCACAGACATCAGTATTTTTTTTAAATTATCTGCACCACTATAGGCTATTGCAAAAAAATGAAAAACAAATTACATTTATTTGACTTGAGGAAAGTGAATCCATAATTATGAGTTGCAGCATGCAGTGGGACTTTTATAAATGTATGTTTCATTAACATCATCATAGAAAATACATAAAATTGAGGACAGAGGCAACACCTGTTGAACTATTAGACGAAGTATCGTCCAAAGCAAGGGAAATATGCTCCGACTTTTATTGATGGTCGGATTTGTCAATGCGTTCACAATTCGCTGAATTCTTTGAATTCATTGCAATTCGCCTATTGAAACTGAGCGGTTAGGGCTGGTTTCACGGATATGCAAAATATAAATTATTCTGAAGAATAGCCGTCAGAGTTTGCACTGTACATGTAACTGCCAAAATAAAGGAAACACAACATAAAGCGTTTTAATAGTGCGTTGGGCCACCACGAACCGCCAGAACAGCTTCAATGCGCCTTGGCATAGATGGTACACGTGTCTGGATCTCTATTGGAGGGATGCGACACCATTCTTTCACGAGAAATAACATCATTTTGTTTTTTGTTTGTTGGTCTGTCTCAGGCGCCACTTCAGAATCTCCCATAGTGTTCCATTAGCTTGAGATCTGGCAACACACACACACACTTTAAACCCTTTGAGACCCCTGTTTCAAAGTCACTTGCCGTGTCCGAATACCCATACTAGTGTACTATACTGAAGAAAAAATATAAACGCAACATTTTCAAATGTTTTACTGAGTTACAGTTCATATAAGGAAATCAGTTCATTGAAATACATTTATTAGGCCCTAGTCTATGGTTTTCACATGACTGGGCAGGGGTGTGGGCCTGGGAGGGCCTGGGAGGGCATAGGCCCATCCACTTGACAGCCGGGCCCACCCACTGGGGAGCCAGGCCCCACCAATCAGAATGGGACCAACACTTTACATGCTGCGTTTATATTTTAGTTCAGTGTACATACTTAAACTGCATACTCATTTCGGAGTTTGATCTAATTTAATTCACTTGTCTTTTCCAACTCAACAGTTTGACAACAGCTGATAATCAGATAAATTGATGCACTGTACCAAAATGAACGAATGGCGGGAGTCAACGCAATCGTGCATTAGATGATGCATTGGGAATACTATTTTCTCAATTTCGCACACTATAAAATTATTTTATTTTGCATACTATTTAGTATGCTAGTATGGTTATTAGGACATGGCCACTGAGATGTCTTCTTCTAGTCATGATTGCCAACATAATGGGAAACTGGGAATTTGTATACATGAATGTAAGCATAATGGGATGTTTTAATTGCTCAATTAACTCCGGAATCACAGCCACATCTGTGTGGAAGAACCTGTTTTTAATATACCTTCTATCCATCACTTACTCAAGTGGTTCCTTTATTTTCGCAGTTACCTATACATTTATGTACATTTTCACAGATAAACGTTTTTCATATAAAACATTTTATTTTATTACTTTTTAACTCTCCATTGTTGGAAAAGGGCTCCATACCTGTTGTATTCGGTCCATGTGACAAAAAAAAACATTCTATTTGATTTGATCTTGTCAGAACCAAAGAGTCCAGAGTCTCCAGTCAGGCCTCAGTCACTGGGTCAGCCCACTCATCCCGACCCCTATTCTTACATGAAAAATGAACAGGAGCCTGAACGGCCAGTCCCCTTTCACCCTGACCCAACAGGACAACCTGTTACCCGTGCTCCACCACCATACTACTTATCAGGTGAGAGACCCTCCAACTGGGCTGGGATGTTGTGAAGAGACAAAAATCGTTGGGAATATAATATAATAGAACCTTATTGGTCCTAAATGGGACAACATATGATTCGGAATGTTTTTTCAGAGGAAGTGTTCATTGAGTCAATTTTCTTATTACTTCTACCCTCAGAGGCTCACATGGCAGAGCTCCCTGCATACTACAAGCCCTCCTACACCTGGGACTCTGTACCTGCGCCCTATGACCTTTGTCCGATTGGCTTCCCCCACTCCCTCCTGCAGCACTCCAGCAGCCTGTTTGGGGCTAAAGTCAGCCAAAGCCCTGAACCCCAGCAACCTCTGGACTGCAGCACACACTACTACCCCACCTCGGGAACTTATCACTGCATCACCTGTGACAAGGTATATATGCAGGAGTGGTGTTATAGCTTTCTCTTTACACTGTGTAACTGACAATAACTAATGGGCCTATACAGAATTAGACTGCCAGAACACTTGTTTAAAAGACTACACATTGACATTGTGACTTCATGGTAAGCTCCTCCTAGCCCTGTCCTCCTCTGCCACGGCAGGTGTTCTCAACCCCTCATGGTTTGGAGGTGCATGTCAGACGCTCCCACAGCGGGACCAGACCATTCGGCTGCAGCATCTGCAGGAAAACCTTTGGTCATGCTGTCAGTCTGGAGCAACACATGAACGTTCACTCACAGGTACCCACAATGCACAGTGTCCTGTTGGAGATGGTTAAGGAGACAAGACAGACAACCAGAGATGTGTACTCTGGCACATTGTCCAAATTGCCCTAAGTTATGTGTATACTTCCATAGAAAAGTAGCCTAAGGTACATACTTTCATGACAATGATATTTTAGAGGAGATGATAAATTAAGTACATGTTTCCTAAAACAAAGAAAAGAAGTTTTGAATGCAAGATGTGTGGAAAGACATTCAAGCGCTCCTCCACCCTCTCCACCCATCTACTCATCCACTCCGACACCAGGCCCTACCCCTGTCAGTACTGTGGAAAGAGGTTCCACCAGAAGTCGGACATGAAGAAACACACCTACATCCACACAGGTGAGGAGACAAGAGCATCCACAGAGCATCAACGTTAGGGATCCAACCACTGATTTGATTGTACTGTAATTTCTCAGAAAACTAAAAAGCAATGTTAGTGATTGCCTCACACTGTATTTCTCTGCTTTCTAGGTGCTGTTAACATGAATTGTTTCCTAGAGTAATATAACTGCCGACGAATCAGAAAAATAAACTTAAACAAATGTCCATCTGATTTGCATATCTGGTTTTCCTACTTTGCCAAGGCCTCTGTGAAAGGAGCTCTGTGCAGGTGGAATATGTCTACAATGAATGTTTGACAAATCTTAACAATGGCACGATTCTTTCCTCCCAGTCACTGATACTGACTTTACAGCACAGATATATGCATAACATGTACAGATATATACTACATGTACAGCAAGAGCATCAATACAAAATGAAACTGTGATATTTGATTCTGATAGATTTGATAATGCCACTGTTTAAACATGTCTTTGTATGTGTCTATTTAGGTGAGAAGCCCCACAAATGCCAGGTGTGCGGCAAGGCATTTAGCCAGAGCTCCAACCTCATCACACACAGTCGTAAACACACAGGCTTTAAGTCCTTTGGCTGTGAGATCTGTGCCAAGGGCTTCCAACGCAAGGTGGACCTCCGCAGACACCATGAGAGCCAGCATGGCCTGAAGTGACGAGGTTGAGAACAATGGATAGAGAAGAAGAGGAAAAAGTGCCTTAGCAAAACAACATAGCAAAGAAAGGGAAAGAAAGACCAAACATGTGCCTTAGTGGTGAGCATCATGGTGCATCATGACACAAAATGGCCACTACGGACACAATCATTTTGTTTTACACATATCGTATTGAATCTTATCCTTCTTGTGAAAATACATTTTTAAGTCAATCAGAGCCAGCAGCTAACCAGCATAAATTGGACAAGGCAAATTATGAAGATGTTTTTTTCATAAAGTATTTGCTATCACTTGAGGAACAGCCCTTTGGAATAAAATATAATTCAACTGATATCCTTTGGGTGCATTGTGATGTTGTATACTTATGACAGAGGCCTTTGAAGTCAAATGTGAAGGGAGATAGGTCTCGTGATTTTGTTGCAGAATGTATTTAATTATGAAAAAGCTTCCTATGTTCACAAAGAGTGCGTTTGCCATTCATACTATAGCTATAAATTCATCTTGTGTCAAATAAAAGGAAGCCATGGTATGAATGAACAAATGCTCTCCAAATAACGGTGAGATTTTATTAGAATCCTCTGTAATCACTGTGGTTTGCGGAGAAAAGACAACTCGCACTCCGCCCATATTTAACATAATCATGCATTCACTGTCGTGTGACAAGTTGACGAACATTGTGAAGAAAAGGGAAAAAAAACAGTCAAAAGGTCAAATGCAAGCGGCATGTTAGCTTCGTAAGATGAGATGGCTCATGGTAAAGCCTTTATGTGTGACCGTTTACTCATGGCGCAGATTGCATGCAGACTGTCTTCCAACTGGCTCTGTAGCAGTCCTCTGCAAGGCTGAGCTCATGTTGTCTGGGGCTGAAATCTCTAGCATGACCAGTCAGAGATCATTCCAATCTATACCTGGAAAACCATGCAAATCTCAAGTCCACCGGGTTTTCAAATGTCACACAGAGGAATGGACTGTCCATGCATGCCATCATGCTCACCAAAGAGCGGAGAGGGAGGATCAATCCCCCTAATCCTTCCATAATCTCAATCACTAATATACAAACTGCTTAGGCCTTCCCCATGTATGATGCAGTTCTTCACACCCGTAAGCAAAGGTCTGCACATTCAACTTCATCTCTAGTTAGTCACACTGTTGGTCTTCAAGTGGGAAGGAGTGTATTCCCTCTGTGTTATGATATTGGATATACTGTATGACAACAGACAGACAGAGGATGGAGTACTCAGACAGCCTGTCCCCATACTGTACCACACCCATCCATTCTGACAGGTTTGCTTTGATATACACATTGCACTTCTCATGAAGACACAACACCTTCCTCAAACACCAAATCCAGTTAGGCCATTTAAGCTGTTACAGTCAAATCAGACCATTTCTTAGTAAAATCTGTCATCAAATACTGTATACGTAGCTGGCCAAGTACAACTATGGGTTAAATCAGGTTGAGGTTTTAGACCTACCACTGTCCACAACTGTTTGCTAATTTCTAACAAAAATATATTAAAATCCCACTTTATGCTGCAGGGTAGCAGAATTCCATGAACTTTCAATAAATTCCCTGGTGTTCCGGAAATCCTGTTTGGAGGGTTCCAGATTTGCCTAAAAAACTGATTTCAACCACCAAATTAACACTCACAGAGAAATTGGCAGGAAAGTAATTTCAGGGGGTGAAAAATACAGCACCCATACATGGTCACAGCAGCAGTATGAGTTTGTTACAAAAATCAGTGTCTAGGTGCGGAATGAAACATACAGCCTGTCCACTGTCTGGTACAGTTGGTAAACAAATCTGTGGTGCCATGCAAATTAGTGTTTATATAACCCAGGCAACAGGTTCCGTTGTGCTCAGGAGAAACAGTTATGGTTGCATCCTGGTGTGAGGGTACAGAGCAAATCAAAATGCTGTACAGGCAGCCAATGGCAGAGAGAGGAGCAGGACGAGCGGGCCTAAACAAACAGGACATGGGTCCTGCATTGGAGGGGTGGAGCCCAGACTGTAGCCTGGGGGGAAACTGGGAAAATTAGGGGACCAGGTCCACCCACACACACCTGAGCTGAACTTCCCTTTTCAACATTCGCATACAGATGTGTGTGAGTGCTTTTTATCATTTAGTACAACACAACGCAGGGTTTTAATTAAAACAACACAATATAGTAACGTCTCAATAGCATATATTAATTATTGTTTGCTTTTATGCTCTCTCTCTCTCCTCCCCCTCTTCATTTGCATCTCCTGTGCCGGCCTGGGGCACAGTGGCATCCTAATCCTTCAAAGCACTAAACTGTACGTTTCTCTGGAACTTCCATGTAAAACTGTCCACTCTAAGTAAAGCTAAAATTAACATCGTTAAACACTTCCAGCTCAACAACAAACTTAAGCTAAATCAAGACAAATTATTTTTCCCTCGTTTGATTTTTTTATTTTTTTTTAACTAAAAGATAATGAAACAAAAGGTGAAATCAACAAAGCAAACGACTTTCTTTTCAATTGTGCAGCACTAATTTGTCTAACGGCCCATGCCTACTGCCTTGCCAGCAAGCTTATGGAGGAATCAGATACCAGAAACCGACTTAACACTGACAAACACATTAACAGAAAACAAGAAAAAAACTCCAAATCTGTTCCACCCAGCCAAGACCCTGTAAAACACAAGAAAATCGTAGCACACATCTGCACACACTCTTAACCTAACCACACACACACACAAGCACACACACACACAGGTAGAGAGCCAGAAGATGAATTAAATTTGTCTTGCAAATGAGTATGCAAAATATCCCTGGTCTGTGCCCTGGTAAAGGGTTGGAAGGTGGAAAGGTGTGCCAGCCCGAGGCTAAAAGCTAGGGCAGACATGTTGAAGAACGGATATCTCCCATGGGCTGCTCTATCTTAAAAAATATGTACTATTTTATGTACTACTTTAATTAGCATACACTGAGTATTTACTCTGTTTCAAGCAATGGAAGCCATAACATCGATGTACAGTCATATAGTATTATATTTACAGTTAGCAATGCTTGACATAGAAAGTGCATGGAAAGTATGAATTGACAATATATATATATATATGTTTAAGTTACACATCCCTAGCTACATGAACTGCCCCACTCCAAATCAACTGAAGGACAAAGAACCCTATCATCCATATTTATGACCTCAGAGCCAGGTACTGGATGATATGAGATAGAGAAGAGACAGAGAAGGAGAGGAGTGACCAGGCCAAGTCTAACACATGCAGATTACCAAAGAAGAGAAGATAAAAGGCAACCATTATTTAAATCCAGGGAGTGGATTATTTGTTTGTGTAAAGCATCAAATTAAGGTAAAGTCATGCTCTTCTCCAGAACCCAGCTGGGAAAGCTGAAGAGGTAAAACACTGAAGAGGCATGAAGCTTGATTTGATCTACTTTTGCTAATACAACATTCATATCATCCTTTTGCTAAATTTATTTGACTTTTACATGTTTATGTTTAGCCTTGACTCTCAATGCTATTGTACTAGTGTACTAAAGAATAAGCCAAACTGAGGCAGCTTTCTTCCATTTGCCTAGACACAGAACGTAGGTCTCTGATCATGAGAGGGGCGGACGGGTGATACCATTTGAATGACAGTTAGCAGGGGGAAGAGTGCAGTGGATCAGAATGACAATAATGGCAGCAGCCATCTTCGCTGCAGCACTGAGGCAGTTCATCATCCAAAAATGGCTTTGCCTTTCCAACCGCCACACAATCAGCTGCAAGGCATGGGCTTCTGACTGCACATGATGCATTGAGAGAGAGAAGATGAGAGAGGGAAGAGAGAGAAGATGAAAAAGGAGTGAGGACTGAGCAGGGTCAACAAGGAAAGAGTTAAAATTTAAAAGAGATAGAGAAAGAGGTGGAAAGAGAGAGGGTGAAATCTGGGGCTATGCAGCAGGCCTTGTGATAGTCTTATCATGGCTGCCCCACACTGTAACGGTCGGAAACATGCCAGCGGCTCGACAGGGAGGAGTGCAGTCCCTCCACAGAGATAGCACCCAACACAGCCGTAATCTGGGAGACACAGGAGCACGGACCAATAGACAGAGGTGCTAGATCCCACTCCGTGTGACACCCCGGCTCCACCACACCACATGACAAATTGTTTCTCCCAGCATGACCTCTTCTACCGTCTCATCTCACGCAAAGCACAGAACTTCATAATACGTCCTGACGCAGGAAGTACAAATGCCTTATCTGTCTCAACTCTAGAAAAGCATGGCACTAGGGTTCTTATTCAAACAGCCGTTACACACCAAAATCATCTCCATTTCAGGGGATGGAGTGAAATATAGTTATTTGTAATATACACTGTGACTGTGTTGGAATGAATCTGAAGTGGTAAAACTGAAACAGGACATCAAAACAAAAGTTTTGCGACTTGACTATCTATCAGAAGGACACCAGCCATCATCAAGCCTACAAAAAAAAAACAAGAAGCCAATGGAAAACATATACTGTTTATCTTGAGTCACATCATATTAGCTTGTATTGCCCTTAAGGCACAGAAGTCGGATTTTAAAAAAGTAAACAGAAATGTCTATCACTAAATAGAACATTGCTAAATTGTAGGCCTTTCCAACATATTTTAACACAACTTGCTTTGCTGATCTAATATTACTTCTCCTCTGTAGAATCAGATTCTCTCTTTCTGATGGAGGATGTGAGATTATACAGATTACACCACACTTGAGGGAGGAGGACATGAAACAAATGCACAAACCACTGTTTCAAAGTTTCTAACAGCAAGACCAGATCACTCCTTTTCTAAATAACAAGAAAACTCTGGGGGCAGGATCCCAAATTGGAGTTTAGCGTAAAGTAAACTTTTAAAATGGTGATACAACTGATATAGCATTTCAAGTTGGCAAGAGAAAATGTATCAATAGGGTGAGGAAAATTACAAGTGGCTTTATCAATCTGAGACAATATCCAAACATTTCAATTTTATGTGTAAGACCGAAGTATACATTAAAGGGAGATTTCAGGACTTTGACAGTGAGGCCCTTTATCTACTTCCCCAGAGTCAAATGAACTTGTGGATATCATTTTTACATCAGTGTTGCAAACGGAACCTTATTTGTCTTTTTACCAAAGTACAGTACTTGATTTGCGTGGGAGCACACCGGAAGTGAGTACCAGATGGCCCACCTAAACACGAAAAAAAGTCACTTAATGGCAAAGTTGGGTTGGAGCTCGTAAGATATCGCCTTTCTCTGTCGGCGCCATCTTCTGTCCGAGGAATAGTGCAGTATGACTAACAAAAGCGATAAAACATCAACATGTGTATGAAGTCTTTAGCGCATATATATTAAAAGCATAATAACTGTTTATAAAGTGGTGGAAATGTCCGTTCGACTTGTAGCTAGTGTAACGCAATTAAGAACGTGCCATAAACTCACTCCACAGCCAACGTTAGCTTGAAATGTCCTGGATGGAGCCATCCAGTTGATAGCTTTCAGGTGGTTCAACCTGTTGGAATGTCAAGTAGAGGATCACTAGTTTAAGCCCAGTATGGGGAAGTTGGTAGGTGAAGGAAAGTTAGCAGCACGAGAGAGACCACAAGGACACACCTGATGCTTAAACCAAAACCTGACCTTAACTTAATTGTATAGCCTTTTTTCTTGCAGTACAGACTGACAATCGTTACACTAGTCTGTCTCTCTCCTGCCCCCTTCTGGCTTGAAATTGCTTAGACTTCAGATCTAATTTGAAAGTCTGTGCTATCAGGATACTTGGGCTGTTCCAAGGATCACGCATAATACTGACCGTAGTGAGAATTATTAGACCTGGCTGAATATAGCCTAAGAGGTTTATAGGGATAAACTAAATATTGGAGCTGACATCAAACATGCTTCTTCCATAGCCGATATTCGTCAAGTCTAATCATTTTCTCTGGTCGGAACTATAAACACGTCCGATTGTTTCCACCCGTAGGGATTTATTGGTCGAAATGTTTGAGCTTTTTACGAATCAGAAAACCACACTTCAATCTGTAAATTGTTTAGCTATTTAGTCAACTTAAAGGCATTCAAATAACGCAATCAACTCAAACTGTGACAGTTATTTATCCAAAGGTGAGATGGCAGCATCGGGGTTGGACGATTTGAATTTTACAATGAAAGAGATAACTGGCTCCGGCAGCACAAGTGATGAGACGTTCACTGCCAGTGTTGTGCCTGAGAGTTCGTCGACTCTTTCCCTATCAGAGGACAATAAACTCGTCTGTGTGGAATATCCAGGTATTATCTCCAATGTGGACAAGATGCTGGAAAGTATTGGGGGTATACAAGGGATGTCCAAGGTGAGCAAGCAATTCTAGCTAGCTACACACGCCGATCACTAGCTTGCTACGTTACTCTGCTTGCAATGTTTATATAGCTAGCGACATATTTTAATGAGACATTTTATAATTCACACCATATTAGTTTACTGTAGGTAACTGGTGTTAGCTATTTCAGACATACATACCTACTCACATGTTGTTGTTCCCATAATCACCACCACTATTTGTGTTGTTCATAATATTGATGATGAACTAAAAAGGAAGTGCTTCTCCACAGACCTATGCTGACCCCAGCAGACGGTTGGAACTTCGCTTTCGTCCCCAGGACCCGTTCTGTCACCCTGTCTGTGGAAACCGTTACCCCTCCACCAACCTGCTGCTGCGCATGAAAAGGAGGGTGCGTAAAGGCAACCCCAAGGAAGCCCAAATCAGCATGGACATCCTGGGTGTCATTGGGACAACATACAAATTCCAAGGTTCAACTTCTTAAACTTCAAACACTTGAGTGTCTGTGACCCCTTTATATCGCTTTATGATTCCTTCCCATTGCCTCCCTACTCTGCTCTGTGCTGTTATTACTCTTAATTGTGTATTTGTTGACATTAAGAACACCTGCTCTTTCCATGGCAGACTGACCAGGTGAATCCAGGCTAAAGCTATGATCCCTTATTGATGTCACTTGTTAAATCCACTTCAGTGAGTGTAGATGAAGAGGAGGAGATGGATTAAAGAAGGGTTTTTAAGAAGCCTTGATACGGATTGTATGTCTCAATTGAGGTTGAAGGTGCAAGACTGCTGCTCAATATTAGGAAGGTGTTCTTAATGTTTTGTATACTCAGTGTATATTGTCAATTGTTGCAGGGATGGCAGACTTCCAGTATCTTGCGGTGCATTCAGCAAAGAACGGCTCACACACATCCCTCTACGATAAGATCATCTTGCGTAAACCAGAGAATAATGAGTTCTTTGAGCAGCCTGTGCCCCTCTTCCTTCCTCCACCCATCTTCTCTCGCCTGGACAGTGCTGTGGACTATAACTACCGACCTGAAATCCAACACAAGTAAGCAGGGGCATTGGAGCAGTGTTACACTACACAGTTTCACCCTCATCAGAGGAAGTGTGTTCAGCTCAGAAACAAATATGCCAATGGAAGTCAACATGTGTGTCAGCAATTATGCATAATAATTCCCAACAACAACAAAATGGTGTGTTCCACAACAGGAGCAAGACAGGAAGCCCCTTATTTAGTTCTAAAGATGCAGGTGCTAACAGATTTGGCCATTGGCCAACCCGTAGGGGTTATTAGCTAAACCATTGTGGTCTTGTGTCTTCCGTGCAGAGAAGGCCATTGTCCCCCAACAGTCTCCAGGGATAATCTGATTGGTTTGAGTCGAGCCCGTCGGCCTCATAATGCCATCTTCCTCACTTTTAATGACCAGAACATCCCCACTGAGCCCCTGGAGGCTGCCAAGGTCAACTGGAAGAGAGTGTGTGTTCACCCCAGTGACATAAAGGCAGAGGAACAACTGAAGGAGGTTAGTATACTTTACATTGGGCTACTGAGGTTTATTCACAAGCCATTGTGAAGACTGCATGAAGTCAAAAGCAGGGGGGCATGTTTTCATGTTTGAAACAATTTTTTATTATGTTAATCACATATGCATAGGAACATAGCTTTTTTTCAGTTTGAGCCTTAGTTTTTTTATTCTACTGCTATTTCAAGACAGAAGTGTTTACTTAAGTGTTATTAGTCTGTAGGGTAGTTTGTATTTGGTCTCTCTGATTTAGATGCAATTACAATGGACACTCTCAGACCTTGATGACGATACCCAGTGTGCTAGTGGAGGGTGAACACAGTTGACCCAGTTTTTTGTTGTTGTTGCCCAACAGTTTGTTGAGAAATACAGTACCAGTCAAAAGTTTGGATACACCTACTGATTCAAGGGTTTTTCTTTATTTTTACTGTTTTCTACATTGTAGAATAATAATAATTTTTTATTTGTCAGTTAAGTCAGTTAAGAACACATTCTTATTTTCAATGATGGCCTAGGAACAGTGGGTCTGTTCAGGGGCAGAACAACAGATTTGTACCTTGTCAGCTCGGGGGTTTGAACTTGCAACCTTCCGGTTACTAGTCCAACGCTCTTAACAACTAGGCTACCCTGCCGCCCCTAATAACACACATGGAATCATGTAGTAACCAAAAAAGTGTTAAACAAATGTATTTTATGTTTGAGATTCTCCAAAGTAGCCACCCGTTGCCTTGATGACAGCTTTGCATCTCTCAACCAGCTTCATGAGGTAGTCACCTGGAATGCATTTCAATTAACAGGTGTATGTATGTTATGTTCATTTGTGCAATTTCTTTCCTTAATGCGCTTGAGCCAATTAGTTGTGCTGTGACAAGGTAGGGGGGTATACAGAAGATAGCCCTATTTGGTAAAAGACCATGTACATATTATGGCAAGAACAGCTCAAATAAGCAAAGAGAAATAACAGTCCATCATCAAGAACATTGAGTTACTTCAAGTGCAGTCGCAAACACCATCAAGCACTATGATGAAACTGGCTCTCATGAGGACCGCCACAGGAAAGGAAGACCCAGAGTTACCTCTGCTGCAGAGGATAAGTTCGTTAAAGTTACCAGCCTCTGAAATTTCAGCCCAAGTAAATGCTTCATAGAGTTCAAGTAACAGACACATCTCAATATTAACTGTTCAGAGGAGACTGCGTGAATCAGGCCTTTATGGTCTAATTGCTGCAAAGAAACCACTGCTAAAGGACACCAATAAGAATAGACTTGCTTGGGCCAGGTAATAAGAACAATGGTCATTAGACCAGTGGAAATCTGTCCTTTGGTCTGATTTTTGGTTCAAACCATCGTGTCTTTGTGAGACGCCGAGTTGGTGAACGGATGATCTCCACATGTGTAGTTTTGATGCTTCACTATTCTACAATGTAGAAAATACTAAAAATAAAGAAACCCTTGAATGAGTAGATGTGTCAACTTTTGACTGGTACTGTACATTGAAAGTATAGGGAGCGTTACTTTTTTCACCACGACCGGTGATCAGAGTTTACCCGCTTATTTTCATTTTTACAACTACATCACTGGCATTACCTGCCCACCTATTTTTTTAAAAACGTTTTTTTATTTTTTTTATTTTTTATTTTTTTACATCACCATGTATAAAGGATGTTCCTATGTGTACAATTTCCATAGAAAAATACCATCGGAAATGTTAAGTCTATTGCTTTGATATCCCATCTGTGTTAACTTTTCCCAAACCACACTGTGTGTAGATGTTTGAGAGCCGGCCCATCTGGTCCGGGTACGCGGTCAAGGCCAACCTGGACCTCCACCCTGATAAACTGAAGCTGCTGCTCCCTATCATGGCCTACTATATGGTGAGGAGACCTAGACCAGCCAATGGAAAAAGCAATAGAAAACATATCTCCAAAAATAGTATATGTCTGCTATCTAACTGTCACCATGGATACTACAACCCAAGCTCAAGGTCACATACCTGTATACCATTCATCAGGATACCAATTGTTTGGATGTCTGCATATTCTCTGACACCTAACTAATCTATATGGTGAGCAGACCCAGACCAGCAGGTGGTCAATAAAGGAAAATAGGGCATCTCTCTATTTACATGACATGTCCTATTCAATTCACTTGACTTGAAATTAGCCTCATGAGAGAAGTAGAAGTGGATGGTGGCAAGAGAGAAAGAAGACGCAAACATGAAAATCTATTTGGTCAATAGAATATTAAATAAAAGTGTAGTGGGAAAAACAGAACGAGTCCTCACAATATAATCATTGAGTGAGTCAACAGAACAGCCCATTGTTCTTATTTGCCATACAAATTCCATTGAAATCTGATATGTGTATCCTCTAGGTGACAGGCCCCTGGAGGAGCCTCTGGGTGAGATTTGGCTACGACCCTTGCAAGACACCAGAGGCCAAGAAATACCAGGTGCTGGATTTCAGGATCCGCTGCAGTACCAAGCACGGTGAGGAGTGGGGGCAGGGTGGAGGTTTGGTTCAATCTAATCTGAAGGGACAATTTAATTCCACAGCCTTTGTTAATCATGCGTTGTTTTATGATACTGTGTTTTCCCCCCCTGTGACTCTTCAGGATATACTATAAATGACATGCCAGTGAAGGCCAAGAGGAGCACTTTCAACTATACCCTGCCAATCACACTTAACAAAGCAGGTGGGTAACTGGGTATATGTCTGGTGTGTGTGTGTGTCTGTGCTTGCGTGTGTGTGTCCGTGTGTATTAGTGAGGATTGTCTCACTAATGTCCCTCTTTGTTGTTCAGTGCCCCAGGCTGCTAATGTGACAGATTTACCTCCTGAGGGCCCTGCTGGTGGACGTAGTGCAAATATAACCAGGTACCAGCTCAAGGTAAGAGACTATAGACTTCCCCACAACTTACTCACTCTATAAATATTATACTGTACTAACAAGAATGTCACAGTAATAAGTTCTCAGATACCAACCTCCTTTTACCCTGTCTCCTGTTTGTCCAGGATTCCTCATACATATTCCGAGATGGGACCCTGCCCCCCCACAGGCAGATGTTCTACCAGCTCTGTGATCTGGATGTGGAGAGGTAAAATCTAACATGGTATACGGGCGATTCCATTAGAGATTGGCCCAAATATATTTGTTTTCGATCTTCCTGAAATAGAATCAATAGAAAGGTCCTTTGGGGGAAGGATGTTTGGCATACCTTTTAAAAAATTATGTATAACATTTTAGCCTTACCAGGTCTTCTTTAAGACACTACAACAATGAGTCAGTAGATGCTACAAACCCAGACGTAGTGTTATTTTAAACAGTACTGTGTGCTCTGAAATATGACTAGTGTTGAGATTAAGAATACCATTTCTGTACATTCGTTTATGGTTCTTTAAAAATATAAACCTACATTTCTTAAGTACCCTTTTTGATGTTCATTATTTGGCATATTGTTTTAAACAATATACTCTACAAGTACATAACATTTCCAGAGTTGGTGCTCTGCTACTTTTGAAGTTATGATACATTTTATGAGCAACACCAATATATTGAATGGGAAAATGGATTCAAAGGAACTCCTTCTGCTGGTGACTTACTAAATATGCAATCCTAAAGGAGGGCTGTGATTGGCCTTTAATTTCAATAATTAAATGGGTCAGAGCACACAGTAAGGTTTCACATGACACCAAGAATGGCTTTTTAGCATCTATAGAGTCATTGTTGTAGTGTCTAAAATAAGGTGTGTGTGTAAGGCCAAAATGTGGAAAAATTGCCTAACTTTATTAATTATTCTAAGGTATGCCAAACATCCTTCCCCCAAGGGACCTTTCTTTGGATTTATTTAATAATACAGTCTAAACATAACTACAGTGCCTTCAGAAAGTAATCATACCCCTTGAATTTTTCCACATTTTGTTGTTTTACAGCCTGAATTCAAAATGAATTAAATGTATTATTTTTCTCACCCATGTACACACAATACCCCATAATGACAGTCATACATTTTATTTTTTTTGAAAAATACAGAAATATCTCATTTACATAAGTATTCACAATTCTGGGTCTGTACTCTGTAGAAGCTTCTTTGGCATTGATTACAGCTGTGAGTCTTTCTGGGTAAGTCTCTAAGTGCTTTCCACACCTGGATTGTGCAACATTTCCCGATTTTATTGTTTTCAAAATTCTTCAAGCTCTGTCAAATTGGTTGTTGATCATTGCTAGATAAACATTTTCAGGTGTTGTCATAGATTTTCAAGTAGATTTAAGTAAAAACTGTAACTCGGCCACACCATTCACATTCTTCTTGGGAAGCAACTCCAGTGTAGATTTGGCCTTGTGTTTTAGGTTATTGCCCTGTTGAAAGGTGATTTCATTTCCCACATGCCTCCTTTTCACTCTGTCAATTAGGTTAGAATTGTAGAGTAACAACAATGTTGATCCATCTTCAGTTTTCTCGGAACACAGCCATTAAAACCTGTAAGTGTTTTAAAGTCACAATTGTCCACATGGTCAAATCCCTAAGCGGTTTCCTTCCCCTCTGGCAACTGAGTTAGGAACAATGCCTGTATCCTTGTAGTGACTGGGTGTTTTGATACACCATCAAAAGTGTAATTCATAACTTCACCATGCTCAAAAGGATATTCATTGTCTGCTTTTTTTTTGTTTGTTTTACCCATCTACCAATAGGTGCCCTTCCTTGAGAGGCTTTGGAAAACCTCCCTGATCTTTGTGGTTGAATCTGTTTGTAATTCACTGCTCGACTGAGGGACCTTACAATTATCTGTATGTTTAAAAAAAAATAATTATTTAACCTTTATTTAACTAGGCAAGTCAGTTAAGAACACATTTTTATTTACAATGACGGCCTACCCCGGCCAAACCCTAGCCCGAATGACGCTGGGCCAATTGTGTGTGTCCCTATGGGACTCCCAATCACGGCCAGTTGTGATACAGCCTGGAATCAAACCAGGGTATGTAGTGAAACCTCTAGCACTAAGATGCAGTGCCTTAGACCGCTGCGCCACTCGGGAGTGTGTGGGGTACAGAGATGAGGTAGTCATTAAAAAATCATGTTGAACACTATTACTGCACACAGTGAGTCCATGCTACTTATGTGACTTGTTAAACAAATGTTTACTCCTAAACTTATTTAGGCTTGCCATAACAAAGGGGTTGAATACTTATTGACTCAAGACATTTCAACTTTTCATTTGTAAACATTTTGAAAAACATAGTTCCACTTTGACATTATGGGTTTTGGTGTGTAGGCCAGTGACAAAAAACATCTTAAGCTTAATCAATTTTAAATTCCAGCTGTAACAACAAAATGTGGAAAAAGTCAAGGGGTGAGAATACTTTCTGAAGTCACTGTATATTTGGACCAATCTCCTTTGGAATTGCAGTGGCAAAGGTCTCTGCATGTTGTCTGTTTGTGTCAAATGTTATGACCCTGCTCCTGGCTCAGCATAAGGAACGTGATCAGTCGGAACGATGGCCAGGAGGAGGAGTGTGACGAGAGGGATGGCTGGTGTCTGTCCCACACCTCTGATGACCTCCGAGATATCATGTCCTCCATGATCAAGCAGGTTATCCGTGCCAAGAGGTCAGGTGAGACCTCTCTCTCTAACACTGGTGCAGCATTCACCTATGATCGACCTGGCAGAGTTTGACTTCATGGTGTTTAGGGGGTTTTGAGTGTGTGTGTTGAATTGCAGTTCTTTCATAAGAGTTGAAGGAGAACCCCCTGGTCAGGGATAGAACTGTTACTAAACACAACAAGTGATGACTACAGTCCTTCCCACAGGTCAAGCTGCTTTTTATTAATGTTCAGATGTTGTGCATGAAAAAATAGTTGCTATGCCTATACTTTTTACATATAATTTCCAACATTTGGTAGGCAATTTTGTTATTCAAAATGTCCAAAGAACCTCAGTTTGACTGGTTTTAAGGAAATGAAAGGCTGGGAAAATGATCCAACTTGTTTCTGATAATATTAAGTTCTTCTTGGATGCATATTTTATGTGGTTGGTTGGAATACTGTCAGCTTTTATATTGCTGAAAAAGATAGCATTTCTACACTCCTGTTCCCGAAACAAAATTGACATTTGGTTTATGAATTTACTGCAAGAAATGCATAATTCAGCAGGAGTTAATATTATATTATGCTTCATGTGAGAGGTTATAGGCCTACAGTTGATGTCTATTTCGCCCATCTGACCAAGGGGTTCGGCCACACCTTCAGCAACCCTACTTCCGCTATCCCTGATGTGAAGTGAACTAGTGTGGTCCAAGATTAACCATACTGTAGGCCCAGTCACCATGAGAATACTTTCCTCTAGCTCTGGACACAACAGTCTGTCTGTCTGAGGTTTTGGTTACTTCCCCACTGCCGGTGTGCAAGTGTGGGAACAATAAGTGCATCTACAGTGCCTTGCGAAAGTATTCGGCCCCCTTGAACTTTGCGACCTTTTGCCACATTTCAGGCTTCAAACATAAAGATATAAAACTGTATTTTTTTGTGAAGAATCAACAACAAGTGGGACATAATCATGAAGTGGAACGACATTTATTGGATATTTCAAACTTTTTTAACAAATCAAAAACTGAAATATTGGGCTTGCAAAATTATTCAGCCCCCTTAAGTTAATACTTTGTAGCGCCACCTTTTGCTGCGATTACAGCTGTAAGTCGCTTGGGGTATGTCTCTATCAGTTTTGCACATCGAGAGACTGAAATTTTTTCCCATTCCTCCTTGCAAAACAGCTCGAGCTCAGTGAGGTTGGATGGAGAGCATTTGTGAACAGCAGTTTTCAGTTCTTTCCACAGATTCTCGATTGGATTCAGGTCTGGACTTTGACTTGGCCATTCTAACACCTGGATATGTTTATTTTTGAACCATTCCATTGTAGATTTTGCTTTATGTTTTGGATCATTGTCTTGTTGGAAGACAAATCTCCGTCCCAGTCTCAGGTCTTTTGCAGACTCCATCAGGTTTTCTTCCAGAATGGTCCTGTATTTGGCTCCATCCATCTTCCCATCAATTTTAACCATCTTCCCTGTCCCTGCTGAAGAAAAGCAGGCCCAAACCATGATGCTGCCACCACCATGTTTGACAGTGGGGATGGTGTGTTCGTGATGAGCTGTGTTGCTTTTACGCCAAACATAACGTTTTGCATTGTTGCCAAAAAGTTCAATTTTGGTTTCATCTGACCAGAGCACCTTCTTCCACATGTTTGGTGTGTCTCCCAGGTGGCTTGTGGCAAACTTTAAACAACACTTTTTATGGATATCTTTAAGAAATGGCTTTCTTCTTGCCACTCTTCCATAAAGGCCAGATTTGTGCAATATACGACTGATTGTTGTCCTATGGACAGAGTCTCCCACCTCAGCTGTAGATCTCTGCAGTTCATCCAGAGTGATCATGGGCCTCTTGGCTGCATCTCTGATCAGTCTTCTCCTTGTATGAGCTGAAAGTTTAGAGGGACGGCCAGGTCTTGGTAGATTTGCAGTGGTCTGATACTCCTTCCATTTCAATATTATCGCTTGCACAGTGCTCCTTGGGATGTTTAAAGCTTGGGAAATCTTTTTGTATCCAAATCCGGCTTTAAACTTCTTCACAACAGTAACTCGGACCTGCCTGGTGTGTTCCTTGTTCTTCATGATGCTCTCTGCGCTTTTAACGGACCTCTGAGACTATCACAGTGCAGGTGCATTTATACGGAGACTTGATTACACACAGGTGGATTGTATTTATCATCATTAGTCATTTAGGTCAACATTGGATCATTCAGAGATCCTCACTGAACTTCTGGAGAGAGTTTGCTGCACTGAAAGTAAAGGGGCTGAATCATTTTGCACGCCCAATTTTTCAGTTTTTGATTTGTTAAAAAAGTTTGAAATATCCAATAAATGTCGTTCCACTTCATGATTGTGTCCCACTTGTTGTTGATTCTTCACAAAAAAATACAGTTTTATATCTTTATGTTTGAAGCCTGAAATGTGGCAAAAGGTCGCAAAGTTCAAGGGGGCCGAATACTTTCGCTAGGCACTGTATAATGAAGAAAAATATAAACGCAACTTCAAACAGTTTCAAATCAGTCAATTGAAATACATTCATTAGACCATAATCGATGGATTTCACATAACTGGGAATACATAAACTCGTCAAAAAAAGAAACATCCCTTTTTCAGGACCCTGTCCTTCAAAGATAATTTGTAAAAATCCAAATAACTTCACAGATCTTCATTGTAAAGGGTTTAAACACTGTTTCCCATGCTTGTTCGATGAAACAATTAATGAACATGCATCTGTGGAACGGTCATTAAGATACTAACAGTTTACAGACGGTAGGCAATTAAGGTCACAGTTATGAAAACTTAGGACACTAAAGAGACCTTTCTACTGACTCTGAAAAACACCAAAAGAAAGATGCCCAGGGTCCCTGCTCATCTGCATTGAATGTGCCTTAGGCATGCTGCAAGGAGGCATGAGGACTGCAGATGTGGCCAGAGCAATAAATTGCAATGTCCGTCCTGTGAGATGCCTAAGACAGCGCTACATAATGGACAGCTGATCGTCCTCGCAGTGGCAGACCACGTGTAACAACACCTGCACAGGATTGGTACATCTGAACTTCACACCTGCGGGACAGGCACAGGATGGCAACAACAACTGCCCGAGTTACACCAGGAACGCACAATCCCTCCATCAGTGCTCAGACTGTCCGCAATAGGCTGAGAGAGGCTGGACTGAGGGCTTGTAGGCCTGTTGTAAGGCAGGTCCTCACCAGACATCACCGGCAACAACGTCACCTATGGGCACAAACCCACCGTCGCTGGACCAGACAGGACTGGCAAAAAGTGCTCTTCACTGATGAGTCACGGTTTTGTCTCACCAGGGGTGATGATCAAATTCACGTTTATCGTCGAAAGAATGATTGTTACGAGGCCTGTACTCTGGAGCGGGATCAATTTGGAGGTGGAGGGTCCGTCATAGTCTGAGGCGGTGTGTCACAGCATCATCGGACTGAGCTTGTTGTCATTGCAGGCAATCTCAACGCTGTTCGTTACAGGGATGACATCCTCCTCCCTCATGTGGTACCCTTCCTGCAGGCTCATCCTGACTTGACCCTCCAGCATGACAATGCCACCAGCCATACTGCTCGTTCTGTGCGTGATTTCCTGCAAGACATGAATGTCAGTGTTCTGCCATGGCCAGCGAAGAGCTCGGATCTCAATCCCATTGAGCACGGCCGGGACCTGTTGGATCGGAGGGTGAGGGCTAGGACCATTCCCCCCCAGAAATGTCCAGGAACTTGCAGGTGCCTTGGTGGAAGAGTGGGGTAACATCTCACAGCAAGAACTGGCAAATCTGGTGCAGTCCATGAGGAGGAGATGCACTGCAGTACTTAATGCAGCTGGTGGCCACACCAGATACTGACTGTTACTTTTGAACCCCCCCCCCCCTCCCCCCCTTTGTTCAGGGACACATTATTCCATTTGTATTAGTCACATGTCTGTGGAACTTGTTCAGTATGTCTCAGTTCCAGAAAGCTGATGTTCTGAAAGAGCTGCAAAACCTGGACCCCTACAAATCAGCCGGGCAAACGCTCCCGCAGGTATATTTCACTAGTCATCCCCAAAGCCAATTCCTCCTTCGGCCGCATTTCCTTCCAGTTCTCTGCTACTAATGACTGGAAAGAACTGCAGAAATCACTGATGCTGGAGACTCATATCTCCCTCACTTGCTTTAAGCACCAGCTGTCAGAGCAGCTCACTGCACCTGTACATAGCCTATCTGTAAATAGCCCATCCAACTACCCCATCCCCGTACTGTTATCTATTTGATTTATTTTTGCTCC
Source organism: Oncorhynchus clarkii lewisi (assembly GCF_045791955.1). Taxonomy (NCBI): domain Eukaryota; kingdom Metazoa; phylum Chordata; class Actinopteri; order Salmoniformes; family Salmonidae; genus Oncorhynchus; species Oncorhynchus clarkii. The sequence goes on along the minus strand of NC_092175.1, from coordinate 23,974,649 downwards.
TTTGCACCCCAGTATCTCTACTTGTACACTCATCTTCTGCACATCGATCACTCCAGTGTTTAATTACTGTATTATAATTATTTTGCCACTACGGCCTATTTATTGCCTTACCTCTGTTATCCTACCTCAGTTGCACACACTGTATATAGACTTTTTCTACTCTATTATTGACTTTGTTTGTTTCCTGTGTAACTCTGTTTGTGTTGCTTTGCTTTATCTTGGCCAGGTCACAGTTGTAAATGAGAACTTGTTCTCAACCTGGTTAAATAAAGGTGAAATAAAAAAGTTGTTGAGTCTTCTGTTCATACAAATATTTACACATGTTAAGTTTGCTGAAAATAAGTGCAGTTGACAGTGGGATGACATTTCTATTTTTTCTGAATTTGTGTGCATCTGTTGGTCATAGATACCTTAGGGGCATGGATCAGACAACCAGTTTGTATCTGATGTGACCACCATTTGCCTCATGCAGCACGACACATCTCCTTTGCATAGAGTTGATCAGGCTGTTGATTGTGGCCTGTACCATGTTGTTCCACTCCTCTTCAATGGCTGTACGAAGTTGCTGGATATTGACGGGAACTGGAACACGCTGTCGTACACGTCTCAAACATGCTCAATGGGTAACATGTCTGAGTTTGCAGGTCGTGGAAGAACTGGGACATTTTCAGCTTCCAGGAATTGTGTACAGTTCCTTGCGACATGGGTCTGTGCATTATCATGCTGAAACACGCAGTGATGTCGGCGGATAAGTGGCACGATAATGGGCTTCAGGATCTCGTTATGGTTGCTGTGTATTCAAATTGTCATTGCTAAAATGCAGTAGTGTTCATTGTCCATAGCTTAGGCCGAGCCCATACCATTACTTCACCTCCACCATGGGGCACTCTGTTCACAATGTTGACATCAGCAAAATACTCGCCCACTTGACTCCATACACGTGGTCTGCTGTTGTGAGGCCAGTTGGACGTACTGCAAATTCTCTAAAATGACATTGTAGAGAAATTAATATTACAATTTCTGGCAACAGCTCTGGTGGACATTTCTGCAGTCAGCATGCCGATTTCACACACCCTCAACTTGAGACATCTGTGGCGTTATGTGACGGCACATTTCCGAGTGGCCTTTTGTCCCCCAGCACAAGGTGTACCTGTGTAATGATCGTGCTGTTTAATCAGCTTCTTGACATGCCACACCTGTCCGGTAGATGGATTAACTTGGCAATAGAGAAATGTTAACAGGGATTTAAACAAATTTGTGCACAGCATTTGAGAGTAATAACTTTTTGTACGTATGGAACATTTCTGGGATCTTTTATTTCAGCTCATGAAACATGGGTCCAACACTTTGCATGTTGCTTTTTATATTTTTGTTCAGTGTAGCATGTTAGATAACGTGTGCATAAATGAATTGTTCATTAAATAAGTGAGTTTGTGTGTATCTTTTGACTTGTTGCTGTAAGATTTTAATCAATTATGGGGACATTGAATGTTTTAGTCCATCATACAGTATATCTGTGCTTTCTGCAGCTCCATACTCTTCTGGGCCTGAGAGTTCTATTACCAGGCGAAAGACCCCAGAAAGTGGAGATGATGATGAAGAGGAGGAAGATGAGTTTCATCCCTCAGAGGGGAGTGACAATGAGATGCAGACAGAGATGCTGGATTATATGTGAGGAAGGACACGGTCTACCCCTGCCCTGAGAAATGGACTGGAATTGTACAAACTTGCTTCGTTCTCTATACAAACATACTTTTTTTGTGTATTTGCAAATTAGTGTGAATAAATGTGTTTAAGTTGAGGAGTGATCTTTCCTTATTGTCCACAATGGAAAAATGTATTCAGGAGAAGTGTATCAGTTATCAATAAGCTATCAGTTGGTGAGGTTCTGGCTGTACACATAACAATAACCAATGGGAAAAGTGACAAGAAACACTTTCAACACACCTCCAAAAATAGCGTGTCTAACTCTGTCACCATGCATACTGCTGCCCATACCCACGGTCACATACCTGTACACCATCCACCCAGGATGCCATTTGTTTTGCTGCCTGTCTGCATATTCTCTTGACACCTAACTAATCTCTAAACTGTATAGATTAAGTTACATGAGCTGCAAAATATTTAATAACGAGATGAGCTCTGATTTGTATTTATTATGGATTCCTGGGGTCCAGCAAAATTGTCAGTTATACAATTTTTAAAACATTACAATACATTGACAACACATTGTGTGCCCTTAGGCCACTCCTACCACAGATCTACGACTCAAAATCTACTTGTGTGCAAGTGCCTGTGTTTGTGTCTCTTCACAGTCCCCGCTGTTCCATAATGTGTATTTTTATTTTAAAATAATTTTACTGCTTGCATGAGTTATTTGATGTGGGAGAGTTTCATGTAGTCATGACTCTATGTTGCACTGTGCGCCTCCCATAGTCTTTTCTGGCCTTGGGGACAATGAAAAGACCTATGGAGGCATTTCTTGTGGGGTATGCATGGGTGTCTGAACAGTGTGCCAGTAGTTCAAACAGACAGCTTGGTGCATTCAACATGTCAATACCGCTCACAAATACAAGTAGTGATGAAGTCAATCTCTCCTCCACTTTGAGCCAGGAGAGATTGACATGCATATTATTATTGTTAGCTCTCTGTGTACATCCAAGGACCAGTCATGCTACCTTGTTCTGAGCCAAGTCCCTCTTTGTGGCACCATGACCACACAACTGAACAGTAGTCCAGGTGCAACAAAACTAGGGCCTGTAAGTGCCTTGTTGATAGTGTTGTAAAAAAACAGACAAGTGCTATATTATGGACAGGCTTCTCCAAATCTTAACTACTATTGTATCAATATGTTTCGATAATAACAGTTTACAATCCAGGGTTACTCCAAGCAGTTTAGTCACCTCAGCTTACTCAATTTCCACATTATTCATTACAAGATTTAGTTGAGATTAGGGTTTAGTGAATAATTTGTCCCATATACAATGCTTTTAGTTTTTTTGAAATATTTAGGACGAACGTATTCCTTGCCACCTATTCTGAAACTAACTGCAGCTCTTTGTTAAACGTTGCAGTCATTTCAGTTGCTGTAGTAGCTGACATGTACAGTGTTGAGTCATCCGGTAGACCCACTATATTGTGGATAAGTAGTTACCTTTCTAAGAGAACACAGAGGGTGTTCTTTAATGGATGCCTCTCCCAACATAATCCAGGTAGAATCAGGAATTCCCCAGGGCAGCTGTCTAGGCCCCTTTACTTTTTTCAATCTTTACTAACGACATGCCACTGGCTTTGAGTAAAGCCAATATTGCTATGTATGTAGATGACTCAACACTATACACGTCAGCTACTGCAGCAACTGAAATGACTGTAACATTTCACAAAGAGCTGCAGTTTGTTAAGGAATGGCTGGCAAGGAATAAGTTAGTCCTAAATACGTTTTTCCAATAGTAGACTATGATCGATAATGTCAAAAGCCGCACTGAAGTCTAAAAAAACAGCCCCCACAATATTATCTTGCATCGATTTCTCTCAGCCAATCATCAGTCATTTGTTTAGGTGCTGCTTGTTGAATGTACTTCCCTTCAAGCGTGCTGAAAGTCTGTTGTCAATTTGTTTACAGTAAAATAGCATTGTATCTGGTCAAACACAATTATTTCCAAAAGTTTGCTCAGGGTTGATAACAGGCTGATCGGTTGGGAATTTGAGCCAGTAAAAGGGGGCTTTACTATTCTTAGGTAGCGTAATAACTTTTGCTTCTTCCAGGCCTGAGGGCACACACTTTCTAGTAGGCTTAAATTGAAGATATTATCCACTATTATCCTCAGTAATTTTCCATTTAAATTGTCAGACCCAGGTGGCTTGTCATTGTTGATAGACAACAATAATATTTTCACCTCTTCCTTTTTATGGAATTGAAAATTGCAATGCTTGTCTTTCATAATTTGGTCAAATATACTTGGATGTATAGTGTCATCGTTTTGTTGCTGGCATGTCATGCCTAACTTTGCTAATCTTGACAATGAAAAAAACATTAAAGTAGTTGGCAATATCAGTGGGTTTTGTCATAAATGAGCCACCTGATTCAATGAATGATGGCACAGAGTTTGCCTTTATGCCCAAAATGTAATTAAAGGTGTTCCAAAGCTTTTTACTATCATTCGTTATATAATTTATATTTGTTTCATCGTATAGTTTCTTCTTTTTATTCAGTTTAGTCACATAATTTCTCAATTTGCAGTACTTTTGAAAATCGGTTGTGCAGCCAGCCTTACTGGGAAGTTTTCAGACCATATTTGCCACATTTTGTTACGTTACAGCCTTATTCTAAAATTGGTTACATACATTTTCCCCTCATCAATCTACACACAATATACCATAATGACAAATAGAACACTTTAAAAAAAATTTTTACAAGTTTTAGGTAATTTATTAAAAATAAAAAACAGATACCTTATTTACATAATTATTCTGGTGCATCCTGTTTCCATTGGTTATCCTTGATATGTTTCTACAACTTGATTGGAGTCCACCTGTGGTAAATTCAATTGATTGGACATGATTTGGAAAGACACACACCTGTCTATATAAGGTCCCACAGTTGACAGTACAAAACCAAGCCATGAGGTCGAAGGAATTGTCCCTAGAGCTCCAAGACAAGAGTGTCGTGGCACAGAGGGTATTAAAACATTTCTGCAGCATTGAAGGTCCCTAAGAACACAGTGGCCACCATCATTCTTAAATGGAAGACGTTTGGAACCACCAAGACTCTTCCTAGTGCTGGCTGCATGGCCAAACTTAGCAATTAGGGGAGAAGGGCCTTTGTCAGGGACCTCCAGAGTTCCTCTGTGGAGATGGGAGAACCTTCCAGAAAGACCACCATCTCTTCAGCACTCCATCAATTAGGCCTTTATGGTAGAGTGGGCAGATGGAAGCCACTCCTCAGTAAAAGGCACATACAGCTTGCTTTGAGTTTGCAAAAGGGCACCCTAAATGTCTCAGACCATGATAAACAAGATATTCTGGTCTGATGAAACCAAGATTGAACTTTTTGGCCTTCATGCCAAGAGTCACATCTGGAGGAAACCTGGCACCATCCCTACGGTGAAGCATGGTGGTGGCAGAATCATGCTAAGGTTTTTTTTTCTTCCGTGGCAGGGACTGGGAGACCAGTCAGGATCAAGGGAAAGATGAACGGAGCAAAGTACAGAGAGATCCTTTGATGAAAATCTGCTCCAGAGTGCTCAGGACCTCAGACTGGGGCAAAGGTTCACTTTCCAGCAAGACAACGACCCTAAGCACACAGCCATGACAATGCAGGAGTGGCTTCGGCACAAGTCTCTGAATGTCCTTGAATGGTCCAGCCAGAGCCCGGACTTGAACCTGGTCGAACATCTCTGGAGAGATCTAATCATAATCTTGCATAAAACACACAACAACAAGCTGACTAGGTAAATACAGTGAGCTCCAAAAGTATTGGGAGAGTGACAACTTTTTTCATTGTTTTGGCTCTGGATTTGAAATGATCCCATATTCCTAGTACACAATGATTATGTCAAGCTTTTTGGATGCATTTACTGTTTATTTTGGTTGTGTTTCATATTATTTTGTGCCCAATAGAAATTAATGGTAAATAATGTGTTGTGTAATTTTGGAGTCACTTTTATTCAAGTTAAGAATGTAATATGTTTCTAAACACTTCTACATTAATGTGGATGCTGCCATAATTACAGATAATACTGAGTAAATGAGAGCTGTTCTAGCATCTTCAATGTGCACCTCTGCAGAAATATTTTTTTATGTTCCATATTTACTTTGCCGCGGCGGCAATAATTTTCCCGTGGTGCAATGCCACAATGCCACATATAAATAAATGCCTGCAGCATAAACACTGAGTAAATGAGAATGAAATAATATTAATACAATTCAATTAAATGTAATATACACAACTGAAATATGTTATTAAAGTGAAGTCATTTAAAGTAATGTGAATAAATGATTGTTAACTCACATAATGCATAGTGCATTTAATAAAAATAATTCAAAAGGTTTGAAATCGAAAACCGTGCTAACTTTTTCTTAATCGAACCGAAAACAAACTCAAAAAGCACTAATTGCTCTGCACTAGCGAGCACAGATGTTCACTTTCGCTTCGTCGAGTTCTGCTACAAGCTGTAAGAACCTAATCTGCACGCGCCTTTATGGACATTGTGAAACTCTGTCTGGAACAGAACATGCTCTGTGATGGTGTAATATGGCTAGAGAGATGGGAGGGGCCTCCTCCTGTATAAAATGTGTGCTGACAGGTGTCTTTGGATGACCGTTATGAAGACGCTGGGGATTTTGGTTTCTGCTGCCCTGTTCCTGGGGTCCTCCTCTGCTGCCACTGTAAGTCCATTTTAGTTGATTTGGTTTTGATCATTTGATTTTTTATCAAATTAGCTTTTTTAGTAAAACACATTTCCACATATCATATTTGTTAATGTAGCTGTTTTAATGTAGCCATGTTTTTTCTTACTATCTGTGGTTTTGATCAGCTCGTTGAGGTGAAGAAGATACTATAGAAATGTAGTTGGACAAAAAAGGTCTACTAAGTATAAAATAGTTTATACTGAGAAGGTAAACAATAGTAAAACACAAAGGCTTAAAACATCAGAGTTAAGAACATCTCCTGCGTTTGTACTCACGCTGCAGGTTTTTTCACATGTTTATCAGCAATGGGTTGACAAGCAGTGTGAATTCAACAGCTGAACATCTTTTTTGCAACAGTTCGTACTAATAAACAACAAAAAACAATGACACTACATCCATAAAACAGCATCACTGAATAGATTGGTGCCTATTATAAAAACAGTTTCACACTTTACACATGCACATATGACTGAATGTTTAATGAGTTACTATCTGCCCTTTGGGTGTGGATGTGTAGCTTGGAGTGGTGTACACTGAGGGAGGCATGGTGCAGGGGAAGAACATCAATTCTGATGGACTGTTCCACACCATGGACGTCTTCAAAGGAATCCCCTTTGCTGACAAGCCCGGCAAGTTTGAGAAGCCCAAGCGTCACCCTGGATGGGATGGTGGGTACCAAAAAACAAAATGCCTCAGATGTCTATCCATTCAGCAAGAAATATCATATTACTTGTACAAAACAATGTAGTAATACTGAAGCAGATTGTAAAATAAATATTGGACAGGCATGTATCAGACCGTACTCTTACTAACACTCATCTCAGTTGACTGACTGCTTCTCCCTGTGTCTCCTTCCAGGTGTTCTCAAGGCCACTAAGTTCAAACCGAGGTGTATGCAGCTGAACCTGCTCCAGTCAGACACCCGTGGCCAAGAGGACTGCCTCTACCTGAACATATGGGTCCCTCAGGGCAGCAGCGGTATGTATAATGTACAAATGTAGGATCTTAATTTGATCACCCAGTTGTAGTGAACTTAATCTTGTAATCCATTTGAGGTTAAAAAAGCTTCTCAAGTTTGTAATTTCCACGTTGAAATTTCAGACTTGATTTTCTCTTTTGAAAATTGTATAAACCTCAACGAAAATGTCCATTGACTATAATCCACATAAGAATTTACATTTGCTGTTGCTGCACGATTATTTTCCTGCTTAAGCAAACTGGCTCAAATTAAGATCCTACACCTGTGCCTGTGTCTTTACCTGTCACTAGAGTAGGACACCAGATAATAAGGCGTCAGCCCTTGTCTTTCATCTACATATCAATTTTATTTATTTATTTATTTTATTTCACCTTTATTTAACCAGGTAGTCCAGTTGAAAACAAGTTCTCATTTACAACTGCGACCTGGCCAAGATAAAGCAAAGCAGAGCAGTGCGACAAAAACAACACTGAGTTACACATAAACAAACATACAGTCAATAACACAATAGAAAAATCTATGTACAGTGTGTGCAAATGTAGAAGATTACGTAGGTAAGAAAATAAATAGGCCATAGAGGCTAAATAATTACAATTTAGCATTAACACTGGAGTGATAGATGTGCAGATAATTTGTTTTTTAACCTTTATTTAACCAGGAAGGGCTCATTGAGATTTAAAATCTATTTTTCAAGAGCGTCCTGGCCAAGATAGGCAGCACCAAGTCATTACAAAAATTACAGACAAACAACATGAAAAACTACAAGTAATCTAGTAAAAACCATAGAATTCACAAGAGTATAACAAAATCAAAAACAGCCAATTAAAAACATTGACAGGTCAGGGAATCAGTCTCAAGATCATTTATCAGTGATTTAAAAATACCAATCGGGACAAGTTCTTCCAGTTTAAAAGTATTTTGTAAGGCTTTCCAAGACGATGGCGCAAAGTACATAAAAACCCTTTTACCAAGTTCAGTTCGGACATTTGGAACAGTTAGCAGGATAAAGTCCAGCGAACGAAGAGAGTACCCACCACATTTCTGAACAATAAAAATGCCCAAATAAAAAGGTATGATGATGTGCAAGTAGAGATACTGTGCAAAATAGGAAGAGATAAATAACAATATGGGGATGAGGTAGTTGGGTGTGCTATTTACAGATTGGTTGTGTACAGTAATTGGTAAGCTGCTCTGGCAGCTGGTGCTTAAAGTTAGAGAGGGAGTTGTAAGTCTCCAGCTTCAGTGATTTTTGCAATTCGTTCCAGTCATTGGCAGCAGAGAACTGGAAGGAGAGGCGGCCAAAGGAAGTGTTGGCTTTGGGGATGACCTTTGAAATATACCCGATGGAGCGTGTGCAACGGGTGGGTGTTGCTATGGTGACCAATGAGCTGAGATAAGGGGGGCTTTACCTAGCAAAGACTTATAGATGACCTGGAGCCAGTGGATTTGGAGACCGCTTATGTCTGGAGTCGGCCCTGACACTCAGAATCTGCCCACTGGAAAATAGTATGTAGAGTACTGCTGCTTGCTCACAGAGCTGTCTTCCATGTCAGGTAACTATGGTTTGTGGGACCATTACGCTGCCATTGCTTGGGTAAACAGGAACATCCGTGCCTTCGGAGGAGACCCCAACAACCTCACCATCTTCGGGGAGTCTGCCGGCGCTGTTAGTTCCAGCTTCCAGGTGTGGGACTAAAAAAGGAGAGTAACAGTTCTAATACAGAGCTCTCAGGGCAAAGATAGTGATGTCAAAATACAAAGAAAGTCTAGTAGAATGATGTTTCTTCAGTCTCAATGTTATAAACTCTTCATTAAAATGTCATGATTATTCAGTGTCTTCCTGCCATAAAGCATACGTTAATTGTGTCTAGTTTCTATTAACTGTTGTGTCTATGAAGTTAGTTGGTAGGGTGGTGATACATTTAACAATGAGAACAGTGAGATTTATTTTGGACCATGATGTCCTGTACGCTACATAGTCAGCTGTTTGTCACAAGTTCCTGAGACCTCGGAGAACTCTGTGTCCTGTGTCTAAAAAGGTTGATGGAAAACACTTGTATTTCAGACCTTTTTTAACGTTGAACTTTTTAGATAGTTAGATATGTGTAAGCATTAAGCAGGGTTCTCCTGTTATGATTGTAAGCAAAGATAGGTACAGATATGCCATTCGGCTTGGGTCCTCTGTCCACAGTAGGATAGCAAATGATAATGTAGCAAATGCAATGTACTAATTTGAGTTTAAATGTACTTTACCTCCACACAGACACTCTCTCCCCATAACAAAAGGCAATCTCCCAGAGTGGTGTTGCGTTTCAGATTATTTTGTGTCCAATAGAAATTAATGGTAAATAATGTATTGTGTAATTTTGGAGTCACTTTTATTCAAGTAAAAAAATAGAATATGTTTCTTAACACTGTTAAAGGGATGTCTCATCCCCCTTTCTGTCTCTTTAGGTTGCTGAGAAATGGTGGGCTGCCCCAAGGATGATCAGATGATGGCCTGCCTGAAACTTATTGACGCTAATGTTCTCACTCTGGCCGGTACCACGGCCCTGGGTGCTTCTCCCTCCAGTGAGTATCCACTGAGATTAATGTACGGGGCTGTGGCACGCTGTGAGAAAGACACTGAGGAGGATGTGATTTGTATGCATTGATGCCTGTAATGATACCTGTATAGATGAGCATTAGCCTGATGCTCACGTCTCCTCAGCCCACCATTTTACACAGTCATTTGGTGATGACCATGTCCTGCTGAGAGCATCAAGAGGTATGTCTGTCTCTGCCTGCCTTTTCTAGCCCCCATGGTAGACAACCTGGTCCTCTCCCCTGTGATCGATGGGGACTTCCTGCCAGATCACCCAGGCAACCTTTTCCACAATGCCGTTGACAGCGACCATCTCGCTGGGGTCAACAGCATGGATGCCCAACCTCTTCACTGGCCCGGACATTATTTACCTGGGAGGAAGAGGGCTGATTGGTTACCTGGGAGGAAGATGGCACTCTGTTCGGTGTTGGCCATGTGCATGGTGTAGCTTAAATGGGACTGCAGATTTTACAGAACCAACTGAGTCCAACAAGTAGAAGTAGAATCAAATAATAAAGGACAGGTTATCAGTTCAGCCAGGTCCCTAACACAGTGAGATTCAGAAGGGGTTGATATATCTGTTGGGCCTTATCTCTAGGGTATCCAATCAAAAATGCATATTTTGACCAATGGGTAAAATAATGTGTCAATTTTGTAGAAACTCCTTTAAGAAAACCAATGGTCCAAACCTCATGTTTCTACCATCATCCGTTCAAAAGTCATTGATGTTTTTACCCTTGTAGGATGGCCAAAATTAGGATGACTAAATCAATGGAGGAAAGAGAAAAAAAGTGTTAAAAAATAAGGAATATTGCACAGCATCGCATTAGCTATGTATGAATGAAGGCTACCTGACAGGGTCACTTTCCCGGTTAACTCGTCATATCTCTTCACGAATCCCGTAGGACATAAAACAATATAGAGATTCACTACATGACCAGCTCGTCGAACATCTCATTCCAAAATCATAGGCATTAATATGGAGTTGGTCTCCCCTTTGCTGCTTTAACAGCCTCCAGTAAATGCCAGTCAAGTACTTTCACACCAATCTCGACAACCCAGTTCTGTATGGACTTCGCTTTGTGCATGGGGGCATTGTCATGCTGAAACAGGAAAGAGCCTTCCCCAAACTGTTGCCACCAAGTTGGAAGCACAGAATCTTCTAGTATGTCATTTTTTAAATGTAGTATTACAATTTCCCTTCACTGGAAATTAGGGGCCTAGCCCAAACCATGAAAAACAGCCCAGACCGTTATTCCTCTTTCACCAAACTTTACAGTTGACACTATGCATTCGGGCAGGTAGCGTTCTCCTGGCATCTGCCAAACCCAGATTCATCTGTTGGACTGCCAGATGGTGAAGCGTGATTCATCACACGTTTCTGCTGCTCCAGAGTCCAATGGCGGCGAGCTCCACACCGCTCTAGCCGACGCTTGGCCATGGAAACACATTTCATGAAGCTCCCGATAAACAGTTCTTGTGCTGACGTTACTTCCAGAGGCAGTTTGGAACTCTGTAGTATGTGTTGCAACTGAGGACAGATCGTTTTTACGCACCATGCACTACAGCAGTCGGCTGTCCTGTTCTGTGAGATTGTGTGGCCTACCACTTCGAGGCTGAGCCGTTGTTGCTCTTAGACGTTTCCACTTCACAATAACAGCACTTACAGTTGAACGGTGCAGCTCTAGCAGGGCATACATTTTGATGAACTGACTAGTTGGAAAGGTGGCATCCTGTAACTGTGCCACAATGAAAGTCACTGAGTAAGGTCATTCTACTGCAAATGTTTTTGTGCTCGATTTTATACACCTGTCAGCAACTAGTGTGGCTGAAATGGCCAAATTCAGTAATATGAAGGGGTGTCCACATACTTTTGTATATATAGTGCATCTCTCTTCCTCTTTCTCACTACAGGTCAGACGTGAAACTGCTCTTGAGTTCTTTGACTGAGAAGGGAGACGCCGCTACAAAAAACGCTTTCGCAGAGTACACGGCTGACTGGGGAGATGAGCCAGAAGACAATCAAGAAGACCGTTGTTATGATCGAAACTGACTACATCTTCCTGGTTCCTACCCAGGTTGCTCTCTACCTGCATGCCTCTAATGCCCAGTGAGTCTTCCTCATTGTTACTGTAGCACAGCCCTTCTCACCCAGTTTGTTTCCCACCCTAGCATTACATATCTGATATCTAGTAATTTCTCCTGTCCTTGCCCTACTCCAGATCTGCACGCACCTACTCCTACCTCTTTTCGGAGCCCAGCCGCATGGCCGGGATAGTCCAACCTTACCCCAGCTGGATGGAGGCTGACCATGCTGATGACCTGCAGTATGTGTTCGGCAAGCCCTTCACAACACCCCTGGCATACTGGCCCAGCCACCGTGACGTCTCCAGATACTTGATTGCCTACTGGACCAACTTCGCCAGGACTGGGTAAAAAAGAGCTGCAACGCAATCATGTTTTTGTCTCCCCCACTGGATGGGATTACTGTATAAGGGATGTTATCCTCACGAAAACTATAATATATCTAATGTTCTCACCATTATGTCCCCAACAACTGGAAGTCGAAGGTGCCTGTGACCTGGCCTGCATACACCACCTCTGGGCAAAAATACCTGGAGATCAATGCCCACATGAACAAGAACTACGTCCATGAGAAGATGAGGGTGCACTTTGTGAACTGGTGGTCTAACATTTTTCCCAGCCTGCCCTCTGTCTGAGAAAGCTCTCACTGAGCACAGGCTCCCTGATGCATCATTCACAGCTATACAAATTTGTCTTGTCATGTCACAAATGCAAGGTTACCAGTATCACCAGATGCATTTCTGATTGTAACATTTTTTTTCATTGGCAAATTAAATTAATGCAATTAAGAAGTCTACCCTGTTTTCTGTTTTTAATACTATCCAGAGGGGTATACAACAAATCAGGATCAATGAGTTATCCAGCTAACTTTGAGAAACAACCAGATTTTCTGGTTCATTAATACATCTAAACGTATATATGTGTTTTTGGTTGTTGAGTCAATTAGACTATGCCCATTTCAAGCTTATCTTTCAAAAGAATAAAACGTATATTTAGGCAAGTTTGCTGACTAACTCATTGATCCTGCTTGCTAGTATACCACTCTGTCCACCAGTGAAAGGTATTTTGTTTGTATTTGTCAAGACATTATCTTATATAGACATTATAAACTCCTACCAAGTAATATACACAAGCCCGATGGGGAAAGAAACAGTATGTTGGGGTAAACTTATACATCGAAGTTCTGTCATCAGAATTTACATTGGTGTTGTTTTTCTCGGATTAGTTGCATTAAATCGTTTTGCCACTAGAGATCACTGACGCGACAGGTAACTCCCAAAATAAAGGATACAGTTGAGTGAATTAGGGATACAAAGTTTGTTGAAAGCAGGTGCGGTTCCTGAGTAAATTAAACAATTAACATCCCATCATGCTTAGGGTCGGTGGTATAAAGTACTTATGTAAAATTACTGGAAAGTGCTAAATATGTTGTTTTTGGGGTATCTGTACTTTACTATTTATATTTTTGACAACGTTTACTTCACTAACTGGCTGTCAAAAAAAAACTATTATTATAAAATATTATTGTAAGGATTTGGATGTATAGCATTTACTTTTATTCAAGTGTGACAATTTAGTACTTTTTCCACCATTTGTACTTAAGTCAATTTAAAACCAGATACTTTTAGACTTTTACTCAAGTAGTATTTTACTGGGTTACTTTCACTTTTACTTGAGTCATTTTATATTAATTTATCTTTACTTTTACTCAAGTATGACAATTGAGTACTTTTTCCACCTCTGCTTAGGGTAATGTGTAAAAATACCCATATACTGATTGTTTTGGCTACTACCATGGCTAGAAGAAGAGCGCTAAGTGACTTTGAAAAAGGGGTCTCAAAGGAACGTAGGGGGTTTAACGTATGTGTCAGTCAATCACCAGATCTCAACCCAATTGAATAGCTTTGGGAGATTCTGGAGTGGCGACTGAAACAGAGTTTTCCATCAACAAAACACCAAATCATGGAATTTATCATGGAAGAATGGTGTTGCATCCCTCCAATAGTGTGCCAGACATTAGATGAGTAGCTCACAGTCACCAGGAGCAGGTTGACATTTGTTGGGATGAAGGATCAGGTAGAACCTGAGCCTAGAAACTGAGAAAAGCTGCAACTATTGCATAGGAACTTTACCAGTGGCATCTTTATAGCCTACTTCAGACAACCACTCACACATCAGAGTTTAGATCCATGTATCAATAAGAAGCACCCACCAATGCTGAGTATAAAAAGGAGAGATGAAAGCAGAAAGTAAAAGCAATGTTGTAAAGACGATTGTGTTGCACTTATCCCAAGCTTGACTTCTCACTTGTCGGAGGTGTGGCCCATCTCCCAAGTGTTGCAGCTTGTTTCCAAGGCGCTCTGCCTCAAGACCTATAGAACATGTATGCCACATCTGACGAAAAGCCTGCAAACTATTACATCAGTAGGATTTGTTTTACCGTGGTTAAGTGAGCCCACCAGATACAGATTTGTTTTTATACCACACAATTGACTGAAATGAGTGGCTACTCTGACAATGACAAACTGAGATCAATCTGGTATTGAATTCAAACAATAGCACGGGCCAATGAAGCAACAGATGTGATATATAGGGTAACAGTCAAAACTTTGGACACACCTACTCATTCCAGGGTTTCTCTTTATTTTTACTATTTTCTACATTGCAGAATAGAAGTGAAGACATCAAAACTATGAAATAACACATGGAATCATGTAGTAACCAAAAAGGTGTTAAACGAATCAAAATATATTTGAGATTATTCAAAGTAGCCACCCTTTGCCTTGAGGACAGCTTTGCACACTCTTGGCACTCTCAACCAGCTTCATTAGGTAGTCACCTGGAATGCATTTCAATTAAAAGATGTGCCTTGTTATAAGTTAATTTGTGGAATTTCACATTTTTTATAATTTAGTACAAATAAAAAACAGAAATACCTTATTTACATGGCCCTTCGTTGGAGCAAAGTACAGAGAGATCCTTCATGAAAACCTGCTCCAGAGCGCTCAGGACCTGAGACTGGGGCAAAGGTTCTCTTTCCAACTGGACAAAAACCCTAAGCATACAGCCAAGACAACGCAGGAATGGCTTCGGGACAAGTCTCTGAATGTCCTTGAGTGGCCACGCCAGAGCCCGGACTTGAACCCGATCGAACATCCCTGGAGAGACCTGAAAATAGCTGTGCAGCGACACTCCTTATCCAACATGACAGAGTTTTAGTGGATCTACAGAGAAGAAAGGGAGAAACTACCGAAATACAGGTGTGCCAAGCTTGTAGCATCATACGCAAGAAGACTCAAGGCTGGGTCAAAATGATCACAAGAACGGTGAGCAAAAATCCCAGAACTACACGGGGGGACCTAGTGAATGACCTGCAGAGAGCTGGGACCAAAGTAACAAAGCCTACCATCAGTAACACACTACGCCGCCAAGCACTCAAATCCTGCAGTGCCAGACGTGTCCCCCTGCTTAAGCCAGTACATGTCCAGGCCCGTCTGAAGTTTGCTAGAGAGCATTTGGATGATCCAGAAGAAGATTGGGAGAATGTCGTATGGTCAGATGAAACCAAAATATAACTTTTTGGTAAAAACTCAACTCGTCGTGTTTGGAGGACAAAGAATGCTGAGTTGCATCCAAAGAACAGCATACCTACTGTGAAGCATGGGGGTGGAAACATCATGCTTTGGGGCTGTTTTTCTGCAAAGGGACCAGGACGACTGATCCGTGTAAAGGAAAGAATGAATGGGGCCATGTATCGTGAGATTTTGAGTGAAAACCTCCTTCCATCAGCAAGGGCATTGAAGATGAAACGTGACTGGGTCTTTCAGCATGACAATTATCCCAAACACACCGCCCGGGCAATGAAGGAGTGCCTTCGTAAGAAGCATTTCAAGGTCCTGGAGTGGCCTAGCCAGTCTCCAGATTTCAACCCCATAGAAAATCTTTTGAGGGACTTGAAAGTCCGTGTTGCCCAGCAACAAGAGGAGATCTGCATGGAGGAATGGGCCAAAATACCAGCAACAGTGTGTGAAAACCTTGTGAAGACTTACAGAAAACGTTTGACCTCTGTCATTGCCAACAAAGGGTATAAAACAAAGTATTGAGATAAACTTTTGTTATTGACCAAATACTTATTTTCCAACATAATTTGCAACATAATTTGCAAATAAATTCATTAAACATCTTACAATGTGATTTTCTGGATTTTTTTCCTCTCTGGATTTTGTCTGTCATAGTTGAAGTGTACCTATGATGAAAATTACAGGCCTCTCTCATCTTTTTAAGTGGGAGAACTTGCACAATTGGTGGCTGACTAAATACTTTTTTGCCCCACTGTATGTATGAGATGAGTAATGCAAAATATGTAAACATTATTAAAGTGACTAGTGTTCCAATTATTAAAGTGGCCAGTGTTTTCAACTCTATCTATAGGGCAGCAGCCTCTAATGTGCTAGTGATGGCTATTACAGTCTGATGGCCTTGAGATAGAAGCTGTTTTTCAGTCTCTTGGTCCCAGCTTTGATGCACCTGAGCAACTCTTGGTCCCAGCTTTGATGCACCTGACTTCTCCTACTGGATGATAGCGGAGTGAACAGGCAGTGGCTCGGTTGGTTGTTGTCCTTGATGATATTTTTGGCTTTCCTGTGACAAGTGCTGTAG
Source organism: Oncorhynchus clarkii lewisi (assembly GCF_045791955.1). Classification (NCBI taxonomy): domain Eukaryota; kingdom Metazoa; phylum Chordata; class Actinopteri; order Salmoniformes; family Salmonidae; genus Oncorhynchus; species Oncorhynchus clarkii. Next base: position 23,957,931 of record NC_092175.1, on the reverse strand, counting down.
GTGTCCTGGAGGGCAGGTAGTTGGTCCCCGATGATGCGTTGGGCAGACTGCACTACCCTCTGGAGAGCCCTGCGGTTGCGGGCGGTGCAGTTGCCGTACCAGGCGGTGATACAGCCCGACAGGATGCTCTCAATTGTGCATCTGTAAAATTTTGTGAGGTTTTAGGTGACAAGCCAAATTTCTTCTGCCTCCTGAGGTTCCAGAGGCTCTGAGGCGCCTTCTTCACCACACTGTCTGTGAGGGTGGGCCATTTCAGTTTGTCAATGATGTGTACACTGAGGAACTTGAAGCTTTCCACCTTCTCCACTGCTGTCCCATTGATGTGAATAGGAGGGTTCTCCCTCTGCTGTTTCCTGAAGTCCACAATCATCTCCTTTGTTTTGTTGACGTTGGGTTAGAGGTTGTTTTCCTGGCACCACACTTCCAGGGCCCTCACCTCCTCCCTGTAGGGTGTCTTGTCATTGTTGGTAATCAGGCCTACTACTGTTGTGTCGTCTGCAAACTTGATGATTGAGTTGGAGTCGTGAGTGGCCACACAGTCATTGGTGAACAGCGAGTACAGGAGAGGGCTGAGGACACATCCTTGTGGGGCCCCAGTGTTGAGGATCAGCAAAGTGAAGATGTTGTTTCCTACCTTCATCACCTGGGGACGGCTTGTCAGGAAGTCCAGGACCCAGTCACACAGGGCGGGGTTCAGATCCAGGGCCTTGAGCTTAATGATGATTTTGGAGGGTACTATGGTGTTGAATGCTGAGCTGTAGTCAGTGAACAGCATTCTTACATAGGTATTCCTCTTGTCCGGATAGGATAGTGCAGTGTACAGTGTGATGGCGATTGCATCGTCTGTGGATCTGTTGGGGCAGTAAGCAAATTAAAGTGGGTCTAGGTTGTCAGGTAAGGTGGAGGTGATATGATCCTTGACTAGTCTCTCAAAGCACCTCATGATGACAGAAGTGAGTGCTACGGGGCGATAGTCATTTAGTTCAGTTAGCTTTGCTTTCTTGGGTACAGGAACAATGGTGGACATCTTGAAGCATGTGGGGACAACTGACTGGGATACGGAGAGATTGACTATGTCCTTAAACACTCCAGACAGCTGGTCTGCGTATGCTCTGAGGACTCGGCTAGAGATGCTGTCAGGGCTGGCAGCCTTGCGAGGGTTAACAAGCTTAAATCTCTTACTAACGTCGACCACGGAGAAGGAGAGCCCACAGTCCTTTGTAGTGGGCCGCGTCGGTGGCACTCTGTTATCCTCAAAGCGGGCAAAGAAGGTGTTTAGCTTGTCCGGAAGCAAGAAGTCGGTGTCCGCGACGTGGCTGGATTTCCCTTTGTAGTCTGTGAATGTCTGTAGATCCTGCCACATAAGTCTTGTTTCTGAGCCGTTGAATTGCGACTCCACTTTGTCTTTATACTGACTATTTGCCTGTTTGATTGCCTTGCGGAGGAAATAACTACACTGCCATATTCCCAGTCACCTTGCAATATCTTGCGCTTTCAGTTTTGCCCGAATGCTGCCCTCTGTCAATGGTTTCTGGTTAGGGTAGGTTTTAATAGTCACAGTGGATACAACATCTCCTATCCACTTCCTGACAAACTCAGTCACCATATCAGTATATTCATCTATATTGTTCTCGGAGTCTACCCGGGACATATCCCAGTTCACGTGATCAAAACAAGCGTGGATTCCGATTGGTCAGGCAACATCGAGTCGTGATCAGATTTGTCTAAGGGAGGGCGGGGGTGGGCCTTGTAGGCATCCTGGAAGTTGGAGTGGCAGTAGTCGAGTGTTTTAGCAGCGATAGTACTACTGTCAATGTGTTGATAAAACTTCGGTAATGTTTTCCTAAAATTTGCTGTGTTAAAATCCCCAGCTACAATAATAATAATACAGCCTCAGGAAATGTGGTTTCCAGTTTGATTGTGAGGTATTCTAGGTCAGGTGAACAATAGGACTTGTTCCTGTATGGTATCACAATCACACCATGTGTAGTTAATCATGAAACATACACCCCTGGCCTTCTTCTTCCCAGAGAGATATTTATTCCTGTCTGTGCGATGAACTGAGAACCCAACTGGTTGAACGGACTCAGACAGTATATCCCGAGAGAGTATGTTACAATCCATGATGGCTCTCTGGAAGGAAATCCTTGCCCTGAGCTCATCTACTTTATTATCCAGAGACTGAACATTAGCGAGTAATATACTTGGAAGCTGTTGGTGGTGTGCCCGCCTCCTGAGTCGGACTAAAAGTCAGCTCTGAGTCTGTCTTTTCTGCTGGCGAAGTTTTGGAACAGCCTCTGGGATCAGTTTAATTGCCCTGGGGGATACAAATGGTTCTGGGAAATTCGTATTCCTGGTCGCATTGCTGGTAATGCTGGTGAGTTACCGTCGCTCTGATATTCAAAAGTTCTTCCTGGCTGTATGTAATAACACAAAACATTTCCTGGGCTAATAATGTAAGCAATAACACATAAAAACAAAATATTGCAAAGTTTACTTAGTGCTTGAAACATGGCAGCCCTATCCGTTGATGCCATTATCATCAGAATTCAAATATATTTAATACATTTTAGAATAAGCTGTAATGTAACAAATTGTGGAAAAAGTCACAGGGTCTGAATACTTTCCGAATTCCCTGTATACAGTATATATTTCCTTTATTATTATTATTATTATTATTTTTTGCCTCTTGGTCCCCCCACAGGCTTGGGCCTAGCGGTTCTGCCCCGGTAAGTCCCTGCATTAAACCGGCACTGGCAGTCAAGCTATCCATGCCTCAGTCCCCTCCTGAATTTGTGTGTGTTTTCTGGTGGGGAAATTGAGTTGTAGCACAGATAGAGAAGATATGCACAGATAGAGATGATAACTGCAAATAATTCCAAGCAAACAGTTTGAAGCACACTTATTCAATCTTAAATGATAACAAAGCTTTTTTTCCTTTTCACACCTTATCATTTTAATTCACCAGTAGAGTGAGCATAGACTAGAAGCTGCAGTAAACTACACAGGGTTCTGCTTAGCAAATGTTAAATTGTGTTTATATGTGTTTACTGTCATGACATACAGACACACACACAGTTTGACAGCAAGATAAGTCAGCTTGATAGGTTTTTCTATGTTTTCTTTGTATTTCATTAAATAAATAAAAAAGATTTGAAGTAAATGATTGTAAAATAACAACATTTTACTATCTCCACGTTCCTTACATTTTAAAAAAAATCTAGTTATTACCATTAAAGTGAATGTTGACGAGCCTTAAATCAAAGATGGCACTGTCAAAATGGCTGGTAGACATTTTGTGAGATGTGTGGGAGAAGGTAGATCAATAATCCATTGTCATTACCATGGCACACCATAATACCATATTATGCCAGCTCAAAGAATGAAAATAAACTTTTCTCTTCCTATTACTGTGAACTTTGAGGGAACATAAGTTTTAAACAGTAAAAATGCATGGTAAATATTTGTGGCATGTGTGCCACGAGTATATTAATAATCTTGTGTCATTGCCATGTCACACCATAAGATGCCCATGCTATGCCAATTCAAAGATGGAGAAAAGGCTTTTGGGTATCTTATGGTCGATAAGCATTCAAGCCCTTTGTTATGGCAAGCCTAAATATGTTCAGGAGTAAAAATGTGCCTAACAAGTCACATAATAATTTGCATGGACTCACTCTGTGTGCAATAATAATGTTAAACATGACTTTTGAATGACTACCTCACCTCTGTACCCCACACATACAATTATCTGTAAGGTGTCTCAGTCGAGCAGGGATTTTCAAACACAGATTCAACCACAAAGACCAGGGAGGTTTTCTAATGCCTTGCAAAAAAGGGCACCTACTGGTAGATTTGTAAAAATAAAAAAATCTGACCTTGAATATCTCTGCCTTTGAACGGGTATGGTAGTAGGTGCCAGGCGCACCGGTTTGTGTCAAGAACGGCAACGCAGCTTCCCGTGTGTATCAAGAATGGTCCACCACCCAAAGGACATCAAGCCAACTGGACACAACTGTGGGACGTATTGGAGTCAAACATGGGCCAGCATCCCTGTGGAATGCTTTCGAAAACATTGTTGAGTCCATGCCACAACAAACTGAGGCTGTTCTGAGGGCAAGGGGGGGAGTGCAATTCTATATTGTTAATTGTTGCAGGGGTGACAGACTTCCAGTATCTTGCGGTGCATTCAGCAAAGGACGGCTCACACACATCCCTCTACGATAAGATCATCTTGCGTAAACCAGAGAATAATGAGTTCTTTGAGCAGCCTGTGCCCCTCTTCCTTCCTCCACCCATCTTCTCTCGCCTGGACAGTGCTGTGGACTATAACTACCGACCTGAAATCCAACACAAGTAAGCAGGGGCATTGGAGCAGTGTTACACTACACAGTTTCACCCTCATCAGAGGAAGTGTGTTCAGCTCAGAAACAAATATGCCAATGGAAGTCAACATGTGTGTCAGCAATTATGCATAAGAATTCCCAACAACAACTTTACAAAATGGTGTGTTCAACAACAGGAGCAAGACAGGAAGCCCCTTATTTAGTTATAAAGATGCAGGTGCTAATATATTTGGCCATTGGCCAACCTGTAGGAATTATTAGCTAAACCATTGTGGTCTTGTGTCTTCCGTGCAGAGAAGGCCATTGTCCCCCAACAGTCTCCAGGGATAATCTGATTGGTTTGAGTCGAGCCCGTCGGCCTCATAATAACGTCTTCCTCACTTTTAACGACCAGAACATCCCCACGGAGCCCCTGGAGGCTGCCAAGGTCAACTGGAAGATAGTGTGTGTTCACCCCAGTGACATAAAGGCAGAGGAACAACTGAAGGAGGTTAATATACTTTACATTGGGCTACTGAGGTTATTGTGAAGACTGCAGGAAGTCACACACAGCGGGTGATGTTTTATACAATTTGTATTATTGTTAATCACAGACGTGTTAATTGCATATACATAGGAACATAGCTTTTTTCAGTTTGAGCCTTTGTTTTTTAATCCTAATGCTATTTCAAGACTGAAACATTTACTTGGGTGTTAGGCAATAGCAGGGTTCCCCGACTGGTGGCCCGTGGGACGAATTTGGCCAGTAGGTGATTTTATTTGGCCCCCAAAGTTTTCTGACATAAAACATTGTAAAAACACCAGCAAATCATCTGTGATTTTAATTTTGGAAATCTGTTACAAAGTATTCCCCACACATAATAGAGAGATACAGTATATGTGATCATATACACATGTAAACAAGGTTTTAAATTATTATGTTTTAGTCAAATATTATATTTGGAGTCCACAAATGATTTGTCATTATCTTTCTGCCCTCTGACGAACAGCTGAAGATAAAAATCCACCTAAGGCTGAATTTAGTTGATGATCCCTAGCCTATAGGCTAGTTTGTATTTTATCTCTAGGATTTAGAGGGAACTACAATGGATGCTTTCAGGCCTTGAGGAGGTTTTCTGTGGGGAAAAAATGCATTGAAAATAAAGGGAGCGTTTACCCACCTAATTGTTTTACCACTACAGCACTGACATTACCTGCCCACCTAGCCTATATTTTTTACATCACCGTGTCCAGAGACTGTTCCTAAGGTATTTGTCTGCACATATGAGAAATGTGTTGCTCAATAAGGTATTTTTCTGATCTCCTGAGATAAATTGGATATATTTTGAATCATGTAGCTCTCGTTCATGTCTGACTTCTCTCTCATAAAGGCTCCTTAAGAGAAATAGAAATATGTCAAAGAGAAGCTGTTGTTGAGACATGTGATATGGAAAATATGCACATGGGAAATGTTAAGTCTATTGCTTTGATATCCCATCTGTGTTAACTTTTCCCAAACCACACTGTGTGTAGATGTTTGAGAGCCGGCCCATCTGGTCCGGGTACGCGGTCAAGGCCAACCTGGACCTCCACCCTGATAAACTGAAGCTGCTGCTCCCTATCATGGCCTACTATATGGTGAGGAGACCTAGACCAGCCAATGGAAAAGGCAACAGGAAACACACCTCCAAAAATAGCGTATGTCTGCTATCTAACTGTCACCATGGATACTACAGCCCAAGCTCAAGGTCACGTACCTGTATACCATTCATCAGGATGCCAATTGTTTGGCTGTCTGCATATTCTCTGACACCTAACTAATCTATATGGTGAGCAGACCCAGACCAGCAGGGGGTCAATAAAGGAAAATAGGGCATCTCTCTATTTACATACCATGTCCTATTCAATTCACTTGACTTGAAATGAACCTCTTGAGAGAAGTAGAGGTGGATGGTGGCAAGAGAGAAAGAAGACGCAAACATGAAAATCTATTTGATCAATACACTCCTTGACCAAACGTATGTGGACACCTGCTTGTCGAACATCTTATTCCAAAATCATTAGAATTTATATGGAGTTGGTCCCCCCCTTTGCTGCTGTAACAGCCTCCACTCATCTGGGAAGGCTTTCCACTAGATGTTGGAACATTGCTGTGGGGACTTGCTTCCATTCAGCCACAATAGCATTAGTGAGGTTGGGCACTGATGTTTGGGTCGACATCAAGATTGAGTCAACGGAACACGTCATTGTTCTTATTTGCCATTCAAAATACATTGAAAACCTCCCCTGGAGGAGCCTCTAGGTGAGATATGACTATGACACCAGAGGCCAAGAAATACCAGGTGCTGGACTTCAGGATCCGCTGCAGTACCAAGCACGGTGAGGAGTGGGGGCAGGGTGGAGGTTTGGTTCAATCTAATCTGGAGGGACAATTTATTTCACAGCCTTTGTTAATCATGCGTTGTTTTATGAGACTGTGTTTCACCCCCCTGTGACTGTCTTCAGGATATACTATCAATGACATGCCAGTGAAGGCCAAGAGGAGAACTTTCAAATATATCCTGCCAATCACACTTAACAAAGCAGGTGGGTAACTGGGTATATGTCTGGTGTGTGTGACTGGGTTTGTGCTTGCGTGTGTGTGTCCGTGTGTATTAGTGAGGATTGTCTCACTAATGTCCCTCTTTGTTGTTCAGTGCCCCAGGCTGCTAATGTGACAGATTTACCTCCTGAGGGCCCTGCTGGTGGACGTAGTGCAAATATAACCAGATACCAGCTCAAGGTAAAAGACTATAGACTTCTCCACAACTTTTTCACATTCTACACGATACACTGTACTCACAAGAATAATGTCACAGTAATAAGACATCATATGCTAACCCCCCTCCACCATGTCTCTTGTTTGTCCAGGATTCCTCATGCAAATTCTGAGATGGGACCCTGCCCCCCCACAGGCAGATGTTCTACCAGCTCTGTGATCTGGACGTGGATAGGTAAGATCCAACATGGTATATGGGTGATTCCAGACAAGATTGGCCAAAAAATATTTATTCTGTTTTGGATCTTACTGAAATAAAATCTGTTGAAAGATCCTTTGTGGGATGTATGTTTGGCGTACCTTTTGAAATCTGTATCCAAAATAACGATTGCGAAATAACTAATTCAAGTTGGGACATTTTTTACCTTTTGGATTTACCCAGGTCTTCTTTAAGACACTACAACAATGAGTCAGTAGATGCTACAAAGCCAGACGTAGTGTCATTTTAAACAGTACTGTGTGCTCTGAAATATGACTAGTGTTGAGATTAAGAATACCATTTCTGTACATTAGTTTATGGTTCTTTAAAAATATAAACCTACATTTCTTAAGTACCCTTTTTGATGTTCATTATTTGGCATATTGTTTTAAACAATATACTCTACAAGTACATAACATTTCCAGAGTTGGTGCTCTGCTACTTTTGAAGTTATGATACATTTTATGAGCAACACCAATATATTGAATGGGAAAATGGATTCAAAGGAACTCCTTCTGCTGGTGACTTACTAAATATGCAATCCTAAAGGAGGGCTGTGATTGGCCTTTAATTTCAATAATTAAATGGGTCAGAGCACACAGTAAGGTTTCACATGACACCAAGAATGGCTTTGTAGCATCTACAGCATCCACAGAATCATTGTTGTAGTGTCTAAAAGAAGGCTGGGGTATGTGAAAAATTACCTAACTTTAATCATTTATTTCTCAATAATGATTTTTGGTACAGACTTCAATGATATGCCAAACATCCTTCCCACAGGGGACCTTTCTATGGATTTCAATTCAGAAAGATTCAAAACATCATAACAACACTGCCTTCAAAAACTATTTAGAATTATTCAGTATTTTGTTGTGTTACAGTCTGAATTACAAAGGAATTAAATGTATTGTTTTTCCTATAAGTCCTAAAAAATTATTTTAGTATTTTTAGCAAATTTATTGAAAATGAAATACAGAAATATTTGTGGAATGTGATGTGGAATAGAGTTCCTTGTAGTCGTGGCTCTGAGCACCTCCCATAGTCTGTTTTTGACTTGGGGACTGTGAAGAGACCTCTGGTGGCATGTCTTGTGGGGTATGCATGGGTGTCCGAGCTGTGTGCCAGTAGTTTGACAGCTCGGTGCATTCAACATGTCAATACCTCTCACAAATACAAGTAGTGATGAAGTCAATCTCTCCTCTACTTTGAGCCAGGAGAGATTGACATGCACTTTATTATTGTTAGCTCTCTGTGTACATCCAAGGGACAGCCGTGCTGCCCTGTTCTGAGCCAAGTCCCTCTTTGTGGCACCTGACACATAACTGAACAGTAGTCCAGGTGCAACAAAACTAGGGTCTGTAGGACTTGCCTTGTTGATAGTGCTGTTGAGAACACCTTACTGTGGACAGACTTCTCATCATCTTAGCTACTGTTGTATCAATATGTTTGGACCATGACAGTTACTCCAAGCAGTTTAGTCTCCTCAACTTGCTCAATTTCCATATTATTCATCACGAGACGTAGTTCAGGTTAAGAATTTAGTGAATGATTTGTCACAAATACAATGCTTTTAGTTGTTTAAATATTTAGGACTAACTTATTCTTTGCCACCCATTCTGAAACTAACTGCAGCTCTTTGTTAAATGTTGCAGTAATTTCAGTCGCTGCAGTAGCTGACATGTATAGTGTTGAGTCATCCGAATACATAGACACACTGGCTTTACTCAACGCTAGTGGCATGTTGTCAGTAAAGATTGAAAAAAGTAGACAGCTGCCCTGGGGAATTCCTGATTCTACATGGATTTTGTTGGTGTCACGACTTCCGCCGAAATCGGTCCCTCTCCTTGTTCGGGCGGTGTTCGGTGGTCGACGTCACCGGCTTTCTAGCTACCGCCGATCCACTTCACTTTCCATTTGTTTTGTCTTTGTTTCACACACCTGTTTTCAATCCCACAATCACCTGTTCATTATTTAACCCTCTGTTCCCCCCATGGTTTTTGTGAGTGATTGTTTATTTGCACGTTTGATTACTCATATCTGCTGTCCTGCGCCTGACTCTCTACACCAGCTACACCTAGGGCCATTACAGTTGGGGAGGCTTCCATTCAAGAACACCCTCTGTGTTATGTGACAGGTAACTCTTTATCCACAATATAGCAGGGTGTGTAAAGCCATAACACATATGTTTTTCAAGCAACAGACTTTGATCAATAATGTCAAAAGCCGCACTGAAGTCTAACAAAACAGCCCCCACAATCTTTTTAACAATCAATTTCTCTCAGCCAATCATCAGTCATTTTTGTAAGTGCTGTGCTTGTTGAATGTCCTTCCCTATAAGAGTGCTGAACGTCTGTTGTCAATTTGTTTACTGTAAAATAACATTGTATCTGGTATGTGTGGGGTACAGAGATGAGGTAGTCATTAAAAATAATTATTTGGGATCGGTATCCCATCCATGGGATGGTTGAGCTAACATAAGCTAATGCGATTAGCATGAGGTTGTAAGTAACAAGAAAATTTCCCAGGACATAGACATATCTGATATTGGCAGAAAGCTTAAATTCTTCTTGATCTAACCGCACTGTCCAATTTACAGTAGCTATTACAGTGAAATAATACCATACTATTGTTTGAGGAGAGTGCACAATTTTTAACATAACAAGTTATTAATAAACAAATTAGGCACATTTGGGCAGTCTTGATACAACATTTAGAACAGAAATGCAATGGTTCATTGGATCAGTCTAAAACTTTGCACATACACTGCTGCCATCTAGTGGCCACAATCTAAATTGCATCTGTGCTGGAATAATACATTTTGGCCTTTCTCTTGCATTTCAAAGATGATGGTACAAAAATGTATAAAAGAACGGTTGGTTATTTATTTTGTATTATCTTTTACCAGATCTAATGTGCTATATTCTCCTACATTCCTTTCACATTTCCACAACCTTCAAAGTGTTTACTTTCAAATGGTACCAAGAATATGCATATTCTTGCATCAGGGCCTGAGCTACAAGCAGTTAGATTTGGGTATGTCATTCTAGGCAAAATTCTTAAACACAAAAGGGCAGATTCTTAAACACCATTATTGCACAGAGAGTGAGTCCATGCAACTTATTATGTGACATGTTAAGGGAAATTTTACTACTGAACTTCTTTAGGCTTTCCAATTTAATACTTATTGAATCAAGACATTTCAGCTTTTCATTTTTAATTAAATATATATATATATTTTTTTTTTAACATAATTACACTGACATTATGGGGTATTGGGTGAAGGCCAGGGACAAAAATATATATATATTTAATCCAGGTGAGACCTCTCTCTGTAACACTGGTGCAGCATTCACATATGATCGACCTGGCAGAGTTTGACTTCATGGTGTTTAGGTGGTTTTGAGTGTGTGTTGAATTGCAGTTATTTCATAAGAGTTGAAGGAGAACCCCCTGGGGAGGGATAAAACTGTTACAATACACAACAAGTGATGACTACAGTCTTTCTCATAGGTCAAGCTGCTTTTTATTAATGTTCAGATGTAGTGCAGGAAAAATTGTTGTTATGCCTAATTTAGATATTTTTTTGCATATAATTTCCGACATTTGGTAGGATTTTTTTTTACTCAACTTGCCTCTATTTAAATAGATGCAGCTTCTCTTGTACCATTTCTCTCTGTGCTGGACGAGTTTCTTAAACTCAGCCCCCTCTATTTAAATAGATGCTGCTTCTCTTCTACCATTTCTCTCTGTGCTGGTCCAGAGTTTCTTAAACAGACCCCTATTTAAATAGATGCAGCTTCTCTTCTACCATTTCTCTCTGTGCTGGACCAGAGTTTCTTAAACTCAGCCCCCTCTATTTAAATAGATGCAGCTTCTCATGTACAATTTCTCTCTGTGCTAGACCAGAGTTTCTTAAACTCAGCCCCCCCTATTTAAATAGATGCAGCTTCTCTTGTACCATTTCTCTCTGTGCTGGACAAGTTTCTTAAACTCTGCCCCCCCTATTTAAATAGATGCAGCTTCTCTTCTACCATTTCTCTCTGTGCTGGACAAGTTTCTTAAACTCAGCCCCCCCTATTTAAATAGATGCAGCTTCTCTTCTACCATTTCTCTCTGTGCTGGACAAGTTTCTTAAACTCAGCCCCCCCCTATTTAAATAGATGCAGCTTCTCTTGTACCATTTCTCTCTGTGCTGGACGAGTTTCTTAAACTCAGCCCCCCCTATTTAAATAGATGCAGCTTCTCTACCATTTCTCTCTGTGCTGGACCAGAGTTTCTTAAACTCAGCCCCCTCTATTTAAATAGATGCAGCTTCTCTACCATTTCTCTCTGTACTGGACCAGAGTTTCTTAAACTCAGCCCCCCAACCCACAATAAAAAAACAACCCAGGACCGAGATTGGGAAACCCTACCCTAGACGACTAAATAAAGCCTTGCTCACCCGAGTAATGTAAAATAGATTGGATTCTCTTAAATTTCTGCTTCTCTCACGGAGCGAGGGAATTAAGTGATTGGGGGGGAAATGCAATAACTCTAAAACAGCAGAAAGATTCTGTTCAAAATGTCCAAAGAACCTCAGTTTGACTGGTTTTAAGGAAATTAAAGGCTGGGAAAACGATCCAACTTGTTTCTGATAATATTAAGTTCTTCTTGGATGCATATTTTATGTGGTTGGTTGGAATACTGTCAGCTTTTATATTGCTGAAAAACATTTATACACAGTCCCTATGTCACGGTCTTCCTCCTCTTCATCTGAAGAGGAGAGGCGAGAAGGATCAGAGGACCAAAATGCGGCGTGGTAAGTGTTCATAGTGAATTTTAATAAAGAAAACACTGAACACTGCAACACTATACAAAAACAATAAACCAATGACGACCGTGAAGCTACAAATGAGACCTGTGCTGACACAAGCCACTAACATAGACAATCACCCACAAACAAACAGTGCAACCCAGGCTACCTAAGTATGATTCTCAATCAGAGACAATTAATGACACCTGCCTCTGATTGAGAACCATACTAGGCCGAAACATAGAAATCCCCAAATCATAGAAAATCAAACATAGACTGCCCACCGAACTCACGCCCTGACCATACTAAATAAATACAAAACAAAGGAAATAAAGGTCAGAACGTGACACCCTAACCGCATAGTCACATTCTCTCAAGATGCTGAAAGAACTCAATCATATTTCTCCACTCCTGTTCCCTAGGCAAAATTATCATTTGATATATGAATTTACTGCAAGAAAGACTTAAATCAGTAGGAGTTAATTAATATTATATTATTCTACATGTGAGAGGTTATAGGCCTACAGTTGATGTCCTGACTTCACTTTCTTTTCTGAACTTCAACGGTTCGCTGACCAGGGGGTTCGGCCACACCTTCAGCAACCCTACTTCCGCAATCCCTGATGTGAAGTGAACTAGTGTGGTCCAAGATTAACCATACTGTAGGCCCAGTCACCATGAGAATACTTTCCTCTAGCTCTGGACACAACAGTCTGTCTGTCTGAGGTTTTGGTTACTTCCCCACTGCCGGTGTGCAAGTGTGGGCACAATAAGGAGTGCAATCTAGTATGTTAGATGACATGTGGATCAATGAATTGTACATGAAATAAGTGTGTTTGTGTGAGTATACAGTGTTTGTTTTGTTGACTTGTTGATGTAAGATTTAAATCAAATATGGGGACACAGTGAATGTTTTAGTTGTTTCTATGTCAATCATACAGTATATCTGTGCTTTCTGCAGCACCATAGTCTTCTGGGCCTGAGAGTTCTATTAACAGGAGAAAGACCCTAGAGAGTGGAGAGGATGATTTTATTTATTTATTTATTTTACCTTTATTTAACCAGGTAGGCAAGTTGAGAACAAGTTCTCATTTACAATTGCGACCTGGCCAAGATAAAGCAAAGCAGTTCGACAGATACAACGACACATGGATTAAAACAAACATACAGTCAATAATACAGTATAAACAAGTCTATATACAATGTGAGCAAATGAGGTGAGAAGGGAGGTAAAGGCAAAAAAGGCCATGGTGGCAAAGTAAATACAATATAGCAAGTAAAACACTGGAATGGTAGTTTTGCAATGGAAGAATGTGCAAAGTAGAAATAAAAATAATGGGGTGCAAAGGAGCAAAATAAATAAATAAATTAAATACAGTTGGGAAAGAGGTAGTTGTTTTTTGGGCTAAATTATAGGTGGGCTATGTACAGGTGCAGTAATCTGTGAGCTGCTCTGACAGTTGGTGCTTAAAGCTAGTGAGGGAGATAAGTGTTTCCAGTTTCAGAGATTTTTGTAGTTCGTTCCAGTCATTGGCAGCAGAGAACTTGAAGGAGAGGCGGCCAAAGAAAGAATTGGTTTTGGGGGTGACTAGAGAGATATACCTGCTGGAGCGTGTGCTACAGGTGGGAGATGCTATGGTGACCAGCGAGCTGAGATAAGGGGGGACTTTACCTAGCAGGGTCTTGTAGATGACATGGAGCCAGTGGGTTTGGCGACGAGTATGAAGCGAGGGCCAGCCAACGAGAGCGTACAGGTCGCAATGGTGGGTAGTATATGGGGCTTTGGTGACAAAACGGATTGCACTGTGATAGACTGCATCCAATTTGTTGAGTAGGGTATTGGAGGCTATTTTGTAAATGACATCGCCAAAGTCGAGGATTGGTAGGATGGTCAGTTTTACAAGGGTATGTTTGGCAGCATGAGTGAAGGATGCTTTGTTGCGAAATAGGAAGCCAATTCTAGATTTAACTTTGGATTGGAGATGTTTGATATGGGTCTGGAAGGAGAGTTTACAGTCTAACCAGACACCTAAGTATTTGTAGTTGTCCACGTATTCTAAGTCAGAGCCGTCCATGATGATGAAGAGGAGTGACAATGAGATGCAGACAGAGATGTTGGATTATATGTGAGGAAGGACACGGTCTACCCCTGCCCTGAGAAATGGACTAGAATTGTACAAACTTGCTTCGTTCACTGCAAAAACTTACATTTTTGTGTGAATAAATGTATTTAAGTTGAGGAGTGATCTTTCCTCCTTTATTGTACACATAACAATAACCAATGGAAAAAGTGACAAGAAACACTTTCAACACACCTCCAAAAATAGCATGTCTGCTATCTAATTCTGTCACCATGCATACTACTGCCCATACCCAAGGTCACATACCAGTACACCATCCACCCAGGATGCCATTTGTTTTGATGTCTGTATATTCTGACACCTAACTAATCTATCGATTGTAAAGATTGAGTTACATGAGCTGCAAAATATTTAGTAATGTGATTGAACATCTTATAGACCAGGGGTAAGCAAATCCTACCCTGAGGTTTTTCTGTTCTACCTGATAATTTTTGCCACCATCTGGTATCCCAGGTCTAAATCTGTCCCTGGTTAATTAAAAAATGCCTTCAAGGTCAAGATTTGAACTTGTGGGTAGACTCTAGTATGAATGGTCATCTTGAACCAGTTGAAAATAAACATGTCATATACCAGGGCCCACCATGGAAGCTACAATGACAACGTCCCTCCCATATTTATGTTACTCTGTTCCCAACTCTCTGGGTAGAGGGGACGATACCGTATGCCTCCCAGTCAAAACAGTTGCCACATATATTATGGCAACATTTTGTGACGTTTTTGTTAGTTTTGATCTTAGGCGGGTTTCTTTTCGGCGGTTTGTGCACACAATTTTTTTTCTTGAAGCAAGTTTATTGTTTTCAACAGTACAACGACCCAACACACCCCCAGGCTGTGTAATGGCTATTTGACCAAGAAGGGGAGTGATGGAGTGCTGCATCAGATGACCTGGACTCCACAATCACCAGACCTTAACCAAATTGAGATGGTTTGGGATGAGTTGGACTGCAGAGTGAAGCAAAAGCAGCCAACAAGTGCTCAGCATATGTGGGAACTCCTTCAAGGCTGTTGGAAAAGCATTCGTCATGAAGCTGGTTGAGAGAATGCCAAGAGTATGCAAAGCTGTCATCAAAATAAAGGGTGGCTAATTTGAAGAATCTGAAATATAAAATATATTTAGATTTGTTATCACTTTTTTGGTTACAACATGATTCCATATGTGTTATTTCATAGTTTTCATGTCTTCACTATTATTCTACAATGTAGAAAATAGTACAAATACAGACAAACCCTGGAATAAGTAGATGTGTCCACAATCTTTTTTTTCCGTTATGCTCTTCAGCAGGTTTTTTTTCCAGCTGTTCGTGCACACAAAATGTTTTCATGATGCAAGTGGAAGTTCGGTAGCTGAAGTCTATGCCCCTTCGTCGGTGATTGGTCAACACCACTACTCCTAGTAGGAGTAGGAACTATGGACGGGATTTGTCAATTAAGTGTTTGCTGTCAGTAAACGAAGGACTTCTAGTCTTGCACATTTTTTCACTTCAGAAATAACATTTACATATTTTACATTACTCATATCGCATGTATTATACTGTATTTTATACCATGTATTGCACCTTGCCTATGCTGCTCGGTCATCGATCATCTTTATACTTATATGTACATATTTTCATTCACCCCTTTAGATTTGCGTGCAATAGGTAGTTGTTGGGGAATTGTTAGATTACTTGTTAGATATTACTGGACTGTCGGAACTAGAAGCACAAGCATTTCTCTACACTCGCATTAACATCTGCAAAGCATGTGTATGTGACAAATAACATTTGATTTGATTTGAAAAGTGGAAAGTTTAGAGTTCCTCGGCGTACACATCACAGACAAACTGAAATGGTCCACCCACACAGACAGTGTGGTGAAGAAGGCACAACAGTGCCTATTCAACCTCATTAAGCTGAAGAAATTTGGCTTGTCACCTAAAACCCTCACACACTTTTATAGATGCACAATTGAGAGCATCCTGTTTCACCACTGTTTCACAACTTATCACCGGTGGCAAACTACCTGCCCTACAGTACACCTACAGTACCCGATGTCACAGGAAGGCCAAAAAGATCATCAAGGACAACAACCACCTGAGCCACTACCTGTTCACCCCGCTACCATCCAGAAGGCGATGTCAGTACAGGTGCATCGAAGCTGGGACCGAGAGACTGAAAAACAGCTTCTATCTCAAGTCCATCAGACAGTCATCACTAACACAGAGACTGCTGCCTACATACAGACTCAAATCATTGGCCACTTTAATAAATGGATCACTAGTCACTTAATACAATGCACTTTAAAAAATGCCACTTTAGTAATGTTTACACATGTTACATTACTCATCTCATATGTATATACTGTATTTTATACCATCTACTGCATCTTGTCTATGCCGCTCGGTTATCGCTCATCCATATATTTAGATTGACATATTCTTATTCCATCCCTTTAGATCTGTGTGTATTAGGTAGTTGTTGTGGAATTGTTAGATTACTTGTTAGATATTACTGCACTGTCGGAACTAGAAGCACAAGCATTTCGCTACACTCACAATAACATCTGCTAACCATGCGTATGTGACCAATAAAATGTTTAAACATGTATTATTTTAATCTGGGTTACAACATTCAACCCACATAATGCATAACACATTTAATTTTCAAAATAATAATTAAAAAGATATATAATTGAAATTGAAAACTGTGAAAAGAATGTCATAATCAAACCGAAACAATCTCAAAAAGCGCTAATCGCTCAGCTCTAGCGAGCACAAACGTTCACTTTTGCCTCACCGAGTTCTGCTAGGAGCAGTAAAAATTTCACCTTTATGGACTTGAACAAAACTCAACAAACAAAGCTCTGTGATGGTGTAATATGGCTATGGGAGGGGCCTCCTCCTGTATAAAAGGTGTGCTGACAGGTGTCTTTGGATGACCGTTATGAAGACGCTGGGGATTTTGGTTTCTGCTGCCCTGTTCCTGGGGTCCTCCTCTGCTGCCACTGTAAGTCCATTTTAGTTGATTTGGTTTTGATCATTTGATCTTTACTGTAATTAAATCAATTATTGTTTTTTTTGTGTGAAACAAATGTCCACATATCATATTTGTTAATGTAGCTGTTTTAATGTAGCCATGTTTTTTCTTACTATCTGTGGTTTTGATCAGCTCGTTGAGGTGAAGAAGATACTATAGAAATGTAGTTGGACAAAAAAGGTCTACTAAGTATAAAATAGTTTATACTGAGAAGGTAAACAATAGTAAAACACAAAGGCTTAAAACATCAGAGTTAAGAACATCTCCTGCGTTTGTAGTCACGCTGCAGGTTTTTTCACATGTTTATCAGCAATGGGTTGACAAGCAGTGTGAATTCAACAGCTGAACATCTTTTTTGCAACTGTTCGTACTAATAAACAACAAAAAACAATGACACTACATCCATAAAACAGCATCACTGAATAGATTGGTGCCTATTATAAAAACAGTTTCACACTTTACACATGCACATATTACTGAATGTTTAATGAGTTACTATCTGCCCTTTGGGTGTGGATGTGTAGCTTGGAGTGGTGTACACTGAGGGAGGCATGGTGCAGGGGAAGAACATCAATTCTGATGGACTGTTCCACACCATGGACGTCTTCAAAGGAATTCCCTTTGCTGACAAGCCCGGCAAGTTTGAGAAGCCCAAGCGTCACCCTGGATGGGATGGTGGGTACCAAACAACTAAATTCCTCAGATGTCTATCCATTCAGCAAGAAATATCATATTACTTGTACAAAACAATGTAGTAATACTGAAGCAGATTGTAAAATAAATATTGGACAGGCATGTATCAGACCGTACTCTTACTAACACTCATCTCAGTTGACTGACTGCTTCTCCCTGTGTCTCCTTCCAGGTGTTCTCAAGGCCACTAAGTTCAAACCGAGGTGTATGCAGCTGAACCTGCTCCAGTCAGACACCCGTGGCCAAGAGGACTGCCTCTACCTGAACATATGGGTCCCTCAGGGCAGCAGCGGTATGTATAATGTACAAATGTAGGATCTTAATTTGATCACCCAGTTGTAGTGAACTTAAACTTGTAATCCATTTGAGGTTAAAAAAGCTTCTCAAGTTTGTAATTTCCACTTTGAAATTTCAGACTTGATTTTCTCTTTTGAAAATTGTATAAACCTCAACGAAAATGTCCATTGACTATAATCCACATAAGAATTTACATTTGCTGTTGCTGCACGATTATTTTCCTGCTTAAGCAAACTGGCTCAAATTAAGATCCTACACCTGTTCCTGTGTCTTTACCTGTCACTAGAGTAGGACACCAGATAATAAGGCGTCAGCCCTAGTCTTTCATCCACATATCAAGACATCATACAGTATGACCTGCTGATGTGTAGTAATACTAACAATGATATGACCATATGGTGTAATTCTTCAAATGTATTGAAATATCCCTCCTTTCTTTCAGTCTCCACTGGTCTGCCAGTAATGGTGTGGCTCTATGGAGGTGGTTTCCAGGTTGGTGGCTCTATGGGCGCTAACTTCCTGGATAACTATCTGTATGACGGGGAGGAGATTGCTAACAGAGGCAATGTAATCGTGGTGACCCTGGGTTACCGTGTGGGCACCCTGGGCTTCCTCAGCTCTGGAGATGCCAGCGGACCTGGTAGGTGTCAACCAAGGCTTTGCCTGGCTGGCTGGCTGGCTGGCTGGCTGGCTGGCTGGCTGGCTGGCTGGCTGGCTAGGTGGGTGGGTAAATGGCCGTGGCACAATCGGTGTCACATCAGCTGATGTATGACATTGATCTTTTCTTCATGTACTGATTCTCAGGTGACTGAATCCACTTTATGGGAATAATGTTTAAGAATACTGTGTTTGTTTAACTTTTAGTAATCAACTGGCTCTTTCAGAAACTTGAGCCATTCTGTTGGAGGCAGATGTACAGTATGTCAGTAGGTAGATAATCTCTCTTAACCCAGAAGTAAAATCTTGAGTAATTTGGCCAGCGTCGTGATTGCTTTAACTTCGTGTCCATACTGTATGTGTTAGAAATGGAAACTTCCATCAAAAACAAAGTCTCCAACCTCGCAAAAGGTAACTCAAAATGAAACTCTACCCATTTGGCCATGGTGTGGAGAGACTTTTTTTTCCAGTTTTAATGAACATTTCCTGAATTTCTACACATTTAGCCAAAACTTAATTTATTTAATGATATCTGAGTGAGAGCGACAAACAAAATCAATGGGGGCTCCCTGAAGGTCAAGTCCCCTGGGCACATGCCCTGCATGCCTAATCAGTATTCGGCAATGATAGCTGTCTAGACTAACTTACCAATCAATACATTCTTAGCTGACATGGCTAATTGAGTGACTGTCAGTAATTGACATAACAAGAGAAAAACTGCTGAGGCACAACAATATTTTGAAATCACACCTCATGTATTCTACTAATCAAATTCTCAACAGTAAGTTAAGACCCCAGACTGAGTTCCATAAGCGACTGATTATGCCTGGAGCCGGCCCTGACATGCAGAATCTGCCCACGGGAAATTAGTAGGTAGAGTACTGCTGCTGGCTCACAGAGCTGTCTTCCATGTCAGGTAACTATGGTTTGTGGGACCAGCACGCTGCCATTGCTTGGGTAAACAGGAACATCCGTGCCTTCGGAGGAGACCCCAACAACCTCACCATCTTCGGGGAGTCTGCCGGCGCTGTTAGCTCCAGCTTCCAGGTGTGGGACTAATAAAGGAGAGTAACAGTTCTAATACAGAGCTCTCAGGGCGAAGATAGTGATGTCAAAATACAAAGAAAGTCTAGTAGAATGATGTTTCTTCAGTTTCAATGTTATAAACTCTTCATTAAAATGTCTTGATTATTCAGGGTATTCCTGCCATAAAGCATACGTTAATTGTCAAAGTGTCTAGTTTCTGTTAACTGTTGTGTCTATGAAGTTAGTTGGTAGGGTGGTGACACATTTAACAATGAGAACAGTGAGATTTATTTTGAACCATGATGTCCTGTACGCTACATAGTCAGCTGTTTGTCACAAGTTCCTGAGACCTCGGAGAACTCTGTGTCCTGTGTCTAAAAAGGTTGATGTAAAACACTTGTATTTCAGACCTTTTTAACGTTGAACTTTTTAGATAGTTAGATATGTGTAAGCATTAAGCAGGGTTCCCCTGTTATGATTGTAAGCAAATATAGGTACAGATGTACTATGTACTAATGTACTAATTTGAGTTTGATTGTACTTTACCGCCACACAGACACTCTCTCCCCATAACAAAGGGCTGATCCGCAGGGCAATCTCCCAGAGTGGTGTTGCTCTCTGCCCCTGGGCTATCAACAGGAACCCCCGTGCCTTTGCAGAGAACGTATGTGTACTTCTGTAACAATGAGGTAGAATATGGACTGACAGAGAGGGATATTGGCTGTTAAAGGGATGTCTCATCCCCCTTTCTGTCTCTTTAGGTTGCTGAGAAGGTGGGCTGCCCCAAGGATGATCAGATGATGGCCTGCCTGAAACTTGTTGACGCTAATGTTCTCACTCTGGCCGGTACCACGGCCCTGGGTGGTTCTCCCTCCAGTGAGTATTCACTGAGATTAATGTACGGGGCTGTGGCACGCTGTGAGAAAGACACTGAAGAGGATGTGATTTGCATGCGTTGATGCCTGTAATGATACCTGTATAGATGACAATTACACAGTAATTTGGTGATGGCCATGTCCTGCCGATAGCATCAAGAGGTATGTCTGTCTCTCTAGCCCCCATGGTAGACAACCTGGTCCTCTCCCCTGTGATCGATGGGGACTTCCTGCCTGATCACCCAGGTAACCTGTTCCACAACGCCGCTGACATTGATTACCTCGCCGGGGTCAACAGCATGGATGCCCACCTCTTCGCTGGCCAGGACATCCCCAATATCAACAATCCAAGCGCAAACGTCCCCGTGTGAGTGGCTATGCTATGGGCTGGGAGGAAGAGGGCTGATTGGTTACCTGGGAGGAAGAGGGCACTCTGTTCGGTGTTGGCCATGTGGATGGTGTAGCTTAAATGGGACTGCAGATTTTACAGAACCAACTGAGTCCAACAAGTAGTAGTAGAATCAAATAATAAAGGACAGGGTTATCAGTTCAGCCAGGTCCCTAACACAGTGAGATTCAGAAGGGGTTGATATATCTGTTGGGCCTTATCTCTAGGGTATCCAATCAGAAATGCATTTTTTGACCAATGGGTAAAATAATGTGTCAATTTTGTAGAAACTCCTCTAAGAAAACCAATGGTCCAAACCATCATCCATTCAAAAGTCATTGATGTTTTTACCCTTGTAGGATGGCCAAAATTAGGATGACTAAATCAAGGGAGGAAAGAGAAAAAAAAGTTATAAAAAATAAGGAATATTGCACAGCATCGCATTAGCTAGGCTGGGTGCTATGTATGAATGAAAGCTACCTGGCAGGGTCACATTCCTGTTTAATTTGTCATATTTCTTCACGAATCCGTGGGACATAAAACAATATAGAGATACACTACACGACCAAAAGTATGTGGACATCTGCTTGTCGAACATCTTATTTGGGGCGGCAGGGTAGCCTAGTGGTTAGAGCGTTAGACTAGTAACCGGAAGGTTGCAAATTCAAACCCCCGAGCTGACAAGGCACAAATCTGTTATTCTGCCTCTGAACAAGGCAGTTAACCCACTGTTCCTAGGCCATCATTGAAAATAAGAATTTGTTCTTAACTGACTTGCCTAGTTATATAAAGGTAAAATAATGGGCTTTATGGAGTTGGTTTCCCCTTTGCTACTAAATCAAGTTTTTCCAACTAGATCTCGACAAACCATTTCTGTTTTTTCGGAGCCCGCATGGCCGGGATAGTCCAACCTCACTTTGTGCACAGGGGTATTGTCATGCTGAAGCAGGAAGGGGCCTTCTCCAAAATGTTGCCAAAAAGTTGGAAGCACAGAATTATCTAGAATCATTGTATAATGTAGCGTTAAGATTTCCCTTCACTGGAACTAAGGGTTTTTTGCCCCGAACCATGAAAAACAGACACAGACCATTATTCCTCATCCACCAAACTTTACAGTTGGCACTATGCATAGAGGCAGGTAGCGTTCTCCTGGCATCCATCAAACCCAGATTCTTCCGTCGGACTGCCAGATGGTGAAGCGTGATTCATCACTCAAGAGAACGGATTTCCAGTGCTCAAGAGGCCAATGGCAGCGATCTTTACACCACTCCAGATGACGCTTGGCATTGCGCATGGGGATCTTAGGTTTGTGTGTGGCTGCTCGGCCATGGAAACCCATTTCAAGAAGCCCCGGATTAACCATTTATCGTCCTGACATTGCATCTAGAGCCAGTTTGGAACTCAGTAGTGAGTGTTGCAACTAAGGACAGACAGTTTTTACACGCTGCAGGCTGCAGCACTCGGCGGTCCTGTTCTGTGAGATTGTGTGGCCTACCACTTCGTGGCTGAGCAGACGTTGCTCTTAGACGTTTCCACTTCATAATAACAGCACTGACAGTTGAATGGGGCAGGTCTATCAGGGCATAAATTTGATGAACTGACTAGTTGGAAAGGTGGCATCCTATCTCCATAGACAAACATTGACAATAGAATGGCTGTGCCACAATGGAAGTCACTAAGCTCTTCAGTAAGGCCATTCTACTGTCAATGTTTGTGTATGGAGACTGCATGGCAGCGTGCTCGATTTTATACACCTGTCAGCAACTAGTGTGGCTGAAATAGCCAAATCCAGTAATATCAAGGGGTCTCCACATACTTTTTTTATATATATTGCATCTCTCTTCCCCTTTCTCACTACAGGTCAGACGTGAAACTGCTCTTGAGTTCCTTGACTAAGAAGGGAGAGGCCGCTTCAAATAACGCTTTCGCAGAGTACACGGCTGACTGGGGAGATGAGCCTAGTCAGAAGACAATCAAGAAGACCGTTGTTATGATCGAAACTGACTACATCTTCCTGGTTCCTACCCAGGTTGCTCTCTACCTGCACGCCTCTAATGCCCAGTGAGTCTTCCTCATTGTTACTGTAGCACAGCCCTTCTCACCCAGTTTGTTTCCCATCCTAGCATTACATATTGATATCTAGTAATTTCTCCTGTCCTTGCCCTACTCCAGATCTGCACGTACCTACTCCTACCTCTTTTCGGAGCCCAGCCGCATGGCCGGGATAGTCCAACCTTACCCCAGCTGGATGGAGGCTGACCATGCTGATGACCTGCAGTATGTGTTCGGCAAGCCCTTCACAACGCCCCTGGCATACTGGCCCAGCCACCGTGACGTCTCCAGATACTTGATTGCCTACTGGACCAACTTCGCCAGGACTGGGTAAAAAAGAGCTGCAATGCAATCATGTTTTTGTCTCCCCCACTGGATGGGATTACTGTATAAGGGATGTTATCCTCACGAAAACTATATATATCTAATGTCCTCACCATTATGTTTTTCTTACCATCAACCCCTTCCCACCACAGAGACCCCAACAACGGGGAGTCGAAGGTGCCTGTGACCTGGCCTGCATACACCACCTCTGGGCAAAAATACCTGGAGATCAATGCCCAAATGAACAAGAACTACGTCCATGAGAAGATGAGGGTGCGCTTTGTGAACTGGTGGTCTAACATTTTTCCCAGCCTGCCCTCCGTCTGAGAAAGCTCTCACTGAGCACAGGCTCCCTGATGCATCATTCACAGCTATACAAATTGAAGGTATTACCAGATGCATTTCTGATTGTATTTTTTTTTATTGACAAATTAAATTAATGCAATTAAGAAGTCTACCCTGTTTTCTGTTTTTAATACTGTCCAGAGTATTTTGTTTGTATTTATCAAGAAATGATCTTATATGGACATTATGAACTCCTACCAAGTAATATACAAATTTTTTTCACATCCCGATGGTGAAAGAAACAGTATGTTGGTGTAGACCTATTCCTCAAAGCTGTATCATCAGAATTTACCTAGAGTTATATATATATATATATATATATATATATATACATACAAAGTATGTGGACACCCCTTGGTGGCATACCACTGCTGGTCAGTCCCTGGATGGGAGACCTGATGCTGCTGGAAGTGGTGTTGGAGGGCCAGTAGGAGGCACTCTTTCCTCTGGTCTAAAAAAATATCCCAATGCCCCAGGGCAGTGATTGGGGACACTGCCCTGTGTAGGGTGCTGTCTTTCGGATGGGACGTTAAACGGGTGTCCTGACTCTCTGAAGTCATTAAAGATCCCATGGCACTCATTGTAAGAGTAGGGGTGTTATCCCCGGTGTCCTGGCTAAATTCCCAATCTTGCCCTCAAACCATCATGGTCACCTAATAATCCCCAGTTTACAATTGGCTCATTCATCCCCCTCCTCTCCCCTGTAGCTATTCCCCAGGTTGTTGCTGTAAATGAGAATGTGTTCTCAGTCAACTTACCTGGTAAAATAACAAATAAATAAATATAATTATGTGTATGCCTACTGCAGCTAGGGCAACATTACAGATACATGTTATAGCGGGGCACATATCTTTCTTGTGTTTTTATATAAACCAATGGTTGAAGTGCACGGCTACATTTCAAATACATTTTTTTTAAAACAATTGAACAGTTATAGGACCAATCTACCTTGTGTTATTAGGGATCTAAAGCAATACTAGTTGTTGTCCCCCCCATGGATTTAAAATGCCTCCTCAGGCATCCCAGAGCCGGACGGACACACACACACACACACACACACACACACACACACACACGACTCTAGACAGCTCGATACATTTTTGTTTGTATTTCATTAAATAAATACAAAATTTAAAAAAGATTGTTAAGGGTAGGCGTCCTTAACGGGACAGCTGTAAATCATGCAGCGCCTTGTGTCGCCATCGCAGATTTTAGAGAAACAATAAATGTCGGTACATATAAGTGTATTATATTGGCAGAAAGCTTAGATTCTTGTTAATATAATTGCACTGTCCAATTTACAGTAGCTATTACTGCAAACAAATGCCATACTATTGTTTGAGGAGAGCTCCTAACAACAAAACACTTTTTTCACTGCAATAGGTTTGATAAATTCACCTCTGAAGGTGAAGTGTGTACTTACATTCTGAAATCTTCCTCTGTTTTTTCATCTAAAGGGTCCTAGAGATTACATCAAGTGTCGTTTTGTTAGATAAAATAATTTTTTCATATCCTAAAAAGGTCCATATAGCATGCATGATCGATTTTGTATTTCCACTCGTTCAATTTGCAAACAAAAGAGTCTGTGGAAATCTAACCCTAAACATTGTTTCAACCAGTCAAATGACGTGTGTATGTATTCCTCAGAGATCCTAGAACATAAACCAGACTTCACTATATCATTAGGAGTGTAGTATATCCTATAGGATACAAATTTGGTCAGAGAGCAACGCTTTCATGGCACACCGATGACGATCTTCATTTGATCGACTGTATCTTTGTCAAATAAGCACCAATTGGGTTCAAACAAAGCTAGCTAGATAGCCAATGAGCTGGGTTTTATGGGAGTATCCGGTAAAACCCTGTATCTGTCGCAAAATGTTGGTGCTAACCTTTTGCGACAGCATGCCTCTTCCTTTTGGACAAAAATTATAAGACTATTCAGAGTTTTGAAGTTATGAAAACTGATTGTTTTGCAAATGTTGAACTTATAATATGGCAACTAATACTGGAAAAGCTAAATCAAAGTCCAAGTATACAGATTTGACGATATTCTTGCATAAAAATGCTACTTCTCCAGTTGCGCAATATTTTCTGTGCTGGAGAGCTTCAGAAAAGCAAACTAAATCAAACTAAGTGCATATTCTATAGTCATAGCTGATGTGAAATGTCCTACATGGCAGTAGCTCATTTGAATCTGCCGTGAATAAGAGTAAATGCCTATTCTGAGAGCAACACACACACGCTATAGCAAGAGAGCAGGCAGGGGGTGAACAAGTAGTGTCATTTTCATCGTATTGACATTCCTTTTACAGTAGCCTATCATACAATAACTGTGTAATACAAATGAATGATAACAGAGTTAAAGTTTGTCTACACACGGTATTGGTCCTACATACAACATTTACAAAAACGTAGGCCTATCTGAAATGCATCATATTGACAACAACTGTCATTTTGCACATAAGAAAGCATTCAATGTTGAAGAGAAGCCCCACGATGACTGGTAGCCCAAGATGCGCTCATTAAAACAGCATACACCTTAACCATCAATTCAGGACCAAGGACAGAAGGCCAGTCAGCGCGATGAAAGGATAACTTAAGAGGAACTTCCAATTTCAGGTCTCCTCAGAGCACAAAAAAATAGGCTACATTGTCCCTATACCCGTCAAATAACGCAAAGCTGTACATCTATCAGTAACATTTAGACCCACAAAAGCAAGCGATGACATAAATAATCAGCGATAAATCTAAAAGATGAATTGAAGTAAAAAGCGAAGGCCTAAACTGTGCATTATTCAAAAATAAGCCAAACAACCAGTAGGCTTACATGAGAGAAAACCAATGAATGAATCATTCTGACAGGCAGTCAGGGACATAAAGGTTGTAGTTTACCATTTAGACGAGTTGCAGCCTCCTCCAAGCTGTGTTAAACCTCATGAGAAGTTTGATTATGTTCCCCTTCCTGGCTAAATTGACTTGTAAGGTCCCTCTCAGATGCCAGCTGGACAAGCTGTAACATGTTGAGTCGGTCTGTGTTCACTGAATACGTTCTTCAGAGTGGAGAAGGAATTTTCACACATTGCTGTTAATCCAAATTTATGTTTCAGTACCAACAGCACAGTCGGCATTGCTGACAAATGGCCCATTTGTTGTTGATGGCTGTGGTTCCGATTTCACTTTGCAAGAATCAATAAATTCTGCTTCCACTGGTTCACTGGTTCAGTTTTAGTTAGATCCAACAGGTCGTCAGGTGCTAGTGGCTGGGGTAATGGAAGTGCAGGTGCTTGTTGTTATGTTACCCTCGTGCTGTTGGTGCTAGGCCCTGGATCTTCTCAATCTTGTTAGTCAGCCGAGTCTGCTTCTCTAAAATGGATAGGTAGAACATTCCATGAAAATAGATGGTGTTAATACACAATAATTTTGGATGCCAGCCGCCGATAAACCCCACAGAAGAAGGGGCGGGAGCCGTACACCGGTAGACACTGTCATTTCCCGCAGTTCTGTTAACAACGGCAAGTGGGGTCTGCCACTAGCACAGTCAGTGTAGTCAGCTCAGTTATCCCCATTGGCGACTGTGTCTATGCCTCGATCTAGGTTAGGCAAAACTGAACATGGCGGTCTTCGCTTTAGCAATCTCATTGGAATAAAGACCTCCTCCATTCCTGTCATTGTTGAAAGAGATTTAGATATCTCACATCTCAAAATATGGCTACTTAATGTTAGATCCCTCACTTCCAAGGAAGTTATAGTAAATTAACTAATCACTGATCATAATCTTGATGTGATTGGCCTGATTGAAACATGACTCAAGCTTGATGAATTTACTGTGTTAAATGAGGCCTCTCCTCTTGGTTACACTAGTGACCATATCCCCTGCGCATCCTGCAAATGCGGAGGTGTTGCTAACATTTACAACAGCAAATGTAAATTTACCCCCCAAAAATGACTGTGTTTTTGTGTTTTGAGCTTGTAATCATGAAATCTATACAGCCTACTCAATCACTTTTTATAGGTACTTTTTACAGGCCTCCTGAGCTGTATACAGCATTCCTCACTGAGTTCCCTGAATTCCTATTGGACCTTGTAGTCATGGCAGATATAAAAAAAATTAAATGGTTACTTCAATATTCACTTTGAAAAGTCCATAGTCTCACTCTGAAAGTCTTTAGGAGCCATCATCGACTCAGTGGGTTTTGTCCAAACATCTCTCCAGACCTTCTCAATTCCACAGTCATACTAATTTGGAATATTAGTTTTGTCCCGTGGAATAAATATTGTGTATCTAAATGTTTTTCCTCATAATCCTGGACTATCAGACCATCATTTTATTACCTTTGCAATCGCAACAAATAATCAGCTCAGACCCCAACCAAGGATCATCAAAAGCTGTGCTATACATTCTGAGACAACCCAAATATTCCTAGATGCCCTTCCTGACTCCCTCCACCTACCCAATGATGTCGGAGTACAAAAATCAGTTAACCACCTAACTGAGGATCTAAATGTAACCTTGCACAATACCCTAGATGTAGTCGCACCCCTAAAAACAAAAATCCTAAGAAATTAGCTCCCTGGTATACAGAAAATACCCGAACCCTGAAGCAAGCTTTCAGAAAATTGGAACGGAATTGGCACTCCACCAAACTAGAAGTCTTCCGACTAGCTTGGAAAGATAGTTCTGTATAATATCGAAGAGGCCTCACTGAAGCTCGATCATCCTATTTTTCCAACCTAATTGAGGAGAATAAGAACAATTCAAAATTTATTTTTGATACTGTTGCAAAGCTAACTAAAAAGCAGCATTCCCCAAGAGAGGATGGTTTTCACTTGTGCAGGGACTAATTAATGAACTTCGTTGACAAAAAGATCATGATCATTAGAAAGCAAATTACAGATTTCTCTTTGAATCTGCATATTTATCCAAAGCTCAGTTGTCCTGAGTCTGCACAGAACTGCCAGGACCTAGGATCAATGGAGAAAATCAAGTTTTGGAATCCTGTATCTCTTGACACATTCATGAATATAGTCATCATGGCATCTAAACCAACTAAACCAAGCTGCGTACTGGACCCTATTCCAACTAAACTACAGAAAGAACTACTTGCCCCCCCCCCCCCCCCATATAAAATCTCCCATTCCTCTAAAATGATTTAGAAAAATAATGTATATGAAACACTTCAGGCTGGTTTTAGACCCTATCATAACACTGAGACTGCACTTGTGAAGCCCAAGGCTCTGGCGTCAGACCAAGGCTCTGCATCTGTCCTCGTGCTCCTAGACCTTACTGCTGCTTTTCACACCATAGAGCATCGCATTCTGTTGGAGATATTGGAAACCTTAATTGGTCTACATGGACAAGTTATTGCCTGGTTTAGATATTATCTGACAGAAAATATATCAGTTCGTCTTTGTGGATGGACTGTCCTTTGACAAATCAATTGTATGTTTCGGTGTTCCTCAAAGTTCCATGTTAGGACCACGATTGTTTCCACTATATACTCTACGTCTTGAAAATGTCATTCGGAAACACAATGTCAACTTTCACTGCTATGTGGACAACACACAGCTGTACAATTAATGAAGTCCCAAAATTGCCTACCCTGGAAGCCTTTGTTTCCGACATAAGGAAGTGGATTGTGGCAAATGTTTTACTTTTAAACTGGGACAAAACAGAGATGCTAGTTCTAGGTCCGAAGAAACAAAGAGATCTGCTGTTGGATCTGACTATTAATCTTGATGGTTGTGCAATCATTTCAAACTGTGAAGGACCTCAGCGTTACTCTGGACCCTGATCTCTCTTTTGAGGAACATATTAAAAATATTTCAAAGACAGCTTTTTTCCATCTTCGTAACATTGCAAAAATCAGAAACGTTTTTTCCAAAAATTATGCAGAAAAACGAATCCATGCTTCTAGATTAGACTACTGCGATGCTCTACTCTCCGACTATAAAGAGAAAGCACTAAATAAACTTCAGTTAGTGTTAAACAGGAATGCTAGTGTCACGACTTCCACCGAAGGTGGCTCCTCTCCCTGTTCGGGTGGTGCTCGGCAGTCGTCGTCGCTGGCCTACTAGCTGCCACCCATCCATTTTTCCTTTTTGTTTTTGTCTGTTTTATTGATTACACCTGTGTCTTATTAGTTGCTTTCGGTGGGTATATTTACCTAAATTCTGTTATACTCACAGACATGATTCAAACAGTTTTAGAAACTTCAGAGTGTTTTCTATCCAAATCTACTAATAATATGCATATCGTATATTCTTGGCATGAGTAGCAGGAAGTTGAAATTGGGCACGCTATTTATTCAAAAGTGAAAATGCTGCCCCCAATACCTTAAGAAGTTAAACAAATCAAAATATATTATATCTTTGAGATTTTTCATAGTAGTCACCCTTTGCCTTGATGACAGCTTTGCACACTCTTGGCATTCTCTCAACCAGCTTCATGAGGTAGTCACATGGAATGCATTTCAATTAACAGGTGAGCCTTGTTACAAGTTAATTTGTGGAATTTCTTTCCTTCTTTATCCGTTTGAGCCAATCAGTTGTGTTGTGACAAGGTAGGGGTGGTATTAATGATGCTATTGTTTGCCACAGTGGGTCCATGCAGCTTACTCCTGAATTTATTTAGGCTTGCCATAACAAAGGGGTTGAATAGTTATTGCCTCAAGACACTTCAGCATTTCATTTATGTAAACATTTCTAAACACATATTTCCACGTTGACATTATGGGGTATTGTGTTTAGTCCAGTTACACAATTTCTACGTAATACATGTTAAATTCAGGATGTAACAGAAAAATTGTGGAACATGTCATACTATATTAGTCACAGAAGTAGGTACATTAATGCAGAACTGTGCTGCAATATTTGTGCAAACATGGTTTGACACAGAATATTATGGTTGGATTTCAAAATGATTAGCTGATCACCAACAATGTGTTTTTCCTTCATTATCCTGGAGGTGGATGCCATGGTCACTAATGTTTGTTTTAGTTACTAAATTATTTTGGTTTTACCTTACAAGTGGGAAATGTCTAGTTGTACATCTCTTGTGGTCATTGAGCTGCCTTGGAGACTCTGTCACCCGGAACCCTGCTGTGTGTCTCTGTGGTCTCTGCTGACCTGTGACAGCAGTGACTCAGTCCGTAAATCAGTAAATGCTGACTTCTGGGTGATGCTGATGAAGCAGTTTTTCAGTAAGAAAAGCAGACGGACAGGAGGCGGAGGGCGGTGTTTTGTCAGGACTAGTCTTGGTTGCCCAAGTGTTGGGTTGGTTGCCCAAGCCTCTACTGTGGGTCAAGTCTGACAACACACCTTAGCTGCCCAATCCTACATGTCTAATGCTCTTCACACAGCAATTCATTGTGAATCTGACATACTTCTATTCAAGGGGCCGAGATTAGGTCAATTGAGGTGAGTGGGTGACCCAAAGGTCATCTAGCTAACTTGACACAACTGTGGGAAGCATTGGAGTCAACATGGGCCAGCATCCCTGTGGAACACTTTTGACACCTTGTAGAGTCCATGCCCTGACGAATTGAGGTTGTTCTGAGGGCCAACTAGGCAAGTCAATTACGGTAAGAACTAATTCTTATTTACAATGACAGCCTACCCCGGCCAAACCCGGATGACGCTGGGCTAATTGTGCTCCGCCCTATTGGACTCCCAATCACGGCCAGATGTGATACAGCCTGGATACGAACTAGGGACTGTAGTGACTATGGGAATCCCAATCACAGCTGGATGTGATACAGCCTGGATACAAACCAGGGACTGTAGTGACTATGGGAAACCCAATCACAGCTGGATGTGATTCAGCCTGGATACAAACCAGGGACTGTAGTGACTATGGACTCCCAATCACAGCTGGATATGATTCAGCCTGGATACAAACCAGGGACTGTAGTGACTAGGAAGGTGTTCCTAATGTTTGGTATACACAGTGTAAATGAAGTTTAAAAGGATCCCAGTAATTGTTAAAGTTTTGGCCACACAGCTCCTTTAAAGAAAAAAAAAGACATTTGGATAGTCCTCCATCTCTCTCTCTTTGTATTGACAGGGTATGCTGCCATACTTGACTCAAATCATGTCAGTGAAAGTTAGATACATCTCCCCCTGTTACATTTGCAGTGGTGTCGCCACAATATACATTTTTTCATGAGTACATGTTATTGTATGGGACAATATATAACCTTCTTTGAGAAACGTAGAAGGAAAACAATGATTGGGGCGGCAGGTAGCCTAATGGTTAGAGCGTTGGGCCAGTAACCGAAAAGTTGCTAGATTGAATCCCCAAACTGACAAGGTAAAAATCTGTCGTTCTGCCCCTGAACAAGACAGTTAACCCACCGTTCCTAGGCCGTCATGGTAAATAAGAATTTGTTCTTAACTGACTTGCCTAGTTAAATAAAGGGTAAAATTGTGAAAATGTATGTATTGGTTCTCCTAATTTTGTTTGTTTGTTTATTAGGATCTCCATGATCTGTTGCTCATACAGCAGCTACTCTTCTTTTAGCTTCACACAAAACATAAAGCATAACATAATACAACACGTTGATAACAACAGCTCAAGGACCGAGCTACATATTTTTAAAATAAGAATAGTTATTTTAAGAGATGGAAATTTAATGAATTGGGGTCATTTGTTGACGAAAAAATCGTAATTTACAGATTTTAAAGTTGTGTCATTAGATTTGGGGTGGGGTCCAAAATGGGGTCTCTGCTGAAAATGTTTGAATACCACTAGTTTACAGGATATTTGATTGAGGTATTGTATGCTCTTTGCGAAATGCTCTTTAAACCACTGCATTCATAACTGCGAATGCATTACATTTACCTAACATATCAAATGAATGATGGTTTGTTCTTGTAAGATTTGTCTCAGCTTTTTGAAAAAGATTCTTACTGCATTTATATTTCAAAATGTCCTTGTCTAAAATGATTTATGCTCAGTTCTCACTGGCACAGATGTCATTTAAACATTTAGTTTTGGTTGAGTTGTCAACTAATGTGAATTCAATGTGAACCCCCCCCCCCCAAAAAAAAAAATTACTGTCATTGGGTGAAAAAAATATGAAACTCCCTTACATTGATGACTTTTTGCATATCCAATCAGTTTTCCTTGTTGATTCATCTGTGCCAGTTATCCAGGCAACAGTAAGAGCCTGTCCCAGATTCTGCTGACCCAAACCAATGACATGTTCCGTTGTGGTCTATACATTTAGCCCTGAAATCTGTCAGTTTTATTCAGTACACAGTCAGTCTAGGACACTCTTCTCAATCTATCTCAGTCAACTATTGCAGGCTGTCTCATTCTGTTCTGCAGCGAGTGTATTTACAGTCATGGTGTGCTCTACTTAGCTGCTCTCCTTGGGGCGGCAGGGCGTTAACCAGAAGTGCCTTCTCACTGCCAAGCATTCCCAGGGCCACTGTATCTTAACCTTAGTGACGGTCCGGTGGCTTTTTAAAATGATTTATTTATTTTAATCTGAAGGTAATCTTAGCTACCTGGGGTCACAGTCGGGGTCTGAGCCAGATGGGTTGCGACTTGGCTTTTGGTTCTGCCTCCAATCCTGCACTGTCTCAATCTGATTGCTCACTACGCAGGGCAGGGCAATGGCTTAATGTGGTATTGGTGCCTAACGCTTCCTGATCTGTTTACTGGTGACATCCTGTGGATTTAAAGAGAAATGCAGCCTTTTCGCATATTTTGAGCTGTCCGTCAAAGAGTAGCTGACTCAATAACTTAGGTGTCTGAACTGACTTCAAGAGGATATTTCAAGTATTTTATTGTAGTAGTCATTTCATTTTAAGTCTCAACTCCTCACAGGTTACTTTTGACCTCCTTTCCCAAATCTGTTTTCCTCCCAGATGAGCAGGTGGCAGTGTTCGGGGGCACAGAGGACAAAGCTTGTGTGGTGGATGCCTACTGCCCCCACCTGGGTGCCAATCTGTCAGTAGGGGGGCATGTGGTGGGACAGAGCATAGTTTGCCCGTTCCACAGCTGGCAGTGCCGGAGGGAAGACGGAAACTGTGTGAGGATCCCTATGCAGAGAAAGGTGAGAAGCCATGACTAAATCAATGTAATTTAACTATGTTTATAATTTATCCAGCAAACTAAATGGGATTCGACGTCTGTCAACTATGTAATCTTTCGTGACAGCCTTAACATTATTAGTTGATTTGGTTCTTTGCGCCAAGATTATAAACAGTGTAATGTCTTAAATTACATTTTAAAATAGATTGATGTGTCATTTAGAGAAATATAATAATGTGTTTTTTCCCTCAGTTGATCCTTGTTGATCCAAGGTGCGCTGCTGTCCCAGTATGGAGACCAGCGGTCAGGTTCTGGTGTGGTTCCACTGTGACGGAGAGGAACCCGGCTGGATGGTACCAAAGCTCACACAGGGGGAATAGGTCTACCGGGGATGCACTGAGCACTTCATCAACGCAAACATAGAGGTTTGTTTTCTGTTGTAGATGTGTGTTTGATAAGGAAAAAGTACTAATTTTATACTTGTTTTGTTTTTTGTTTTACCATATGATTACTCTAGGTGTGTGCAGTGGCGACCCGTCATTCAGCGGGGTGGTTGCCTGTTTTGCATGTTATTTTGGCATTAATACGTGTCACATATTAGTTTGCAAACAATGTAAAAACAAATACAAAATAATTGAGTTAATTAAGCTGCATACAAACACGGTCTCTTTTTGCGTTCTTGAGTAAGGCAGCTCCGAAATGAGTAAAAGTCCAAAACTATTTGGTTTTAAATATCCTTAAGTATCAAAAGTAAAAGTAAAAATACAATATACTTATATCAAGCAAACCAGACGGCACAATGTTCTTTACATTTTTGTTACGGATAGCCAGAGGCACACTCCAACACTCATCATTTGCAAACAAAGCATTTGTATTTAGTGAGTCCGCCAGATCAGATGCAGTAGGGATGGTCAGGGATTGTCTCTTTAAGTGTGTGAATTAGAAAATGTTCCTGTCCTGCTAAGCATTCAAAATGTAATGAGTACTTTTGGGTGTCAGGGAAAATGTATGGAGTAGAAAGTACATTATTTTCTTTAGGAATGTAGTGGAGTAAAAGTAAAAATTGTAAAAAAGTATATATATATAAATAGTAATGTAAAGTACAGAAAACTACTGAAGTAGTACTTTCAAGTATTTTTACTTAAGTACTTTACACCACTGCTCACAGACAGGCAGGCAGCCAGACAGGAAGACAGACTGCCCCCAGGGCAGCACTAGATAGTGTTTAGATGATGTCCCTGGGGTGATGCATTCAGTCATAAAACACAGCTGAAGTGTGTCAGCCAAGGCCACCCAGTGCAAAGACTGCTCTTGGTTTTAGCCTCTCCGTCAGCTTAGATATATGTCACTGTCTCCAAGGAATAAACTGGCCATTCAGACAGCTTTTCCACCTCTTGTTTTCGCTTGACTGTGCTTTGGACCTGTGTACACGGCTGCTTCCAAACAAGCTGCCTCAGCCAGTATGATGATGCCGAACAAGCCCTTTGGCAGTGTGGAGATGACCTAGAACTCTGTCTTAGGTCACCTGAGGTTGGAGAGTGTGGTCCCTGGTTGCTGTAGAGACAGAACAAGGAACAGTATTCAAACACTCATCATAGAAAGCAGTTAACATTCACCTTAGTTTAGGATCAATAACAGTGTTTCAGTCTGATGTGCCCAGAAATATAAGCCAATTAAATGTGTTGATGAAAGGTCCATTTGGCTCCACCCAGAATTGTGTACATTTGTGACACCCGTGGAGCCTCTACTGCACTGTGTCCCACTCCATCTTCTACCAGAGCAGTCAATGGTCCAACCCTTCTCAATGTCATAAATCATATTACAAACAAGACGAATATCATATGCATGTCAATTCATACACCTCATTAGTATCCTTAACCTCTCAGAGTCTAAGCCCTAAGCTATATGGAATTGTTTTAATCAATTCATATCGAGGATCATTTAGCTATTTGATTTAGAATTTTAATACCCCTTGAAGTATAAAAAATATATATATAATTTTTGGGGTGTCCTTACTGCTATTAGCCCATACATTGAATAACAGATTTACTACATAGTACAACAGATAGTCCCAAAATAATATCAAAAGGAAGTTTGTTCTGAAGTGTCTCTCCTATATCTGAGAGATATAAAACAGATCAGGAAACATTTGTTTGTTTTTTAACTGCATATGTTGGGCATTATTCATATTAAATTGGTTATAATTTGGTGAACACATGGTTGAAAATATGAAGATTTTATTTCCAAAACGCTATATCCACCAATTCTTCACTGTTATGGGTACCTTTATGTTTGTGTAAAATATTACTGTCCTCAGATTTGTAATGAATTGATTTGGTTGAAAAACGCCACACCCGTTGTTTAGCTGAATGGAACGTTCATACCCTGTATATTTAACATACTGTTTAAATTCAACACATCATAAATCTAGTCTCATGATATAGTGTTTGGTTAGAGTTAGGGTCTTGTCCCAAATGGCAACCTATTCCCTATATGGTGCACTACTTTTGACCAGAGCCCAGATCTCATATTGTATTGATTCATTTTTTTCTATCAATTTTTTAAATATTGATGTCACAAATCATTTGTACGGTTCTTTATCATAAATGCCATTATTTGTCACATTTGACTGTGTAATCCAATGCAATTATACTTTATTCTCTGAGAGTGAGGTGGATATATGTAACGGTTTTCTTCTATCTCCTCCTCTGATGAAGAGGTAGAACAAGGATCGGACCAAAATGCAGCGTGTGGTTTACGATCCATGTTTATTAATAATACGAAACACGAATCTCCAATACAATACTACAAAACAAAACGTAACGGACGTAACGAAAACCTAAAACAGCCTATCTGGTGAAAAACACATAGACAGGAACAATCACCCACAAACACACAGTGAAACCCAGGCTACCTAAATATGGTTCCCAATCAGAGACAATGACGAACACCTGCCTCTGACTGAGAACCATATCAGGCTGAACATAGAAATAGACAAACAAGACATGAAACATAGAATGCCCACTCAGATCACACCCTGACCAATCAAAACATAGAAAATACAAAGTAAACTATGGTCAGGGCGTGACAATATATCTCCTTTTGCATCAAAATGTGATTGTCTCTGAAATGAAACCATCTAGTAAAAGGTTTCAAACAAATACATGTCTGTCATTTAACAACCCCATGCCATGATGAGATGGGGGAACACACCAGTCTCTTCCATAAGTTCATTAAACTGTTGGATTCGAGCTTGAAATATGCTTATTCATGTTACCATACCAGAACTTAGTGATTCCTTTAATATGTATAAGGAATGTATATGTTGGGGGTCAAGGAAGGGTAAAGAGGAACTTTGTGTATGGAAGTGAGTGAGAAAAGGGGAAGTGCATAAAGTTAATATTCTGTGTGTTATTGTTGAATGTGAATGTTCCTAAGGGGGAGACAAAGAGCAACAGTCTAGTTTAAATTCTTGACGAGGCAGGTCAGCTGCTGAGGAACTAGGACCATGAGGGATGTGGAACTCAACTCGAGATAAGGTCAACAGTTGAAGAGAGAAGACACTGCTGGGAGGGGTCTGAAGACCATCTGATTACAGTCCTATCACACACACACACACACACACACACACATTTCCATGCCCATAAGGGTACTAGATTTAGGCAGGGCCATGACAATACCAATAAGATGAACCTACTGTGTTTCTGCCTAACAACAGAGAAGCAGTGTTTTTCTTAGACATGCAAGGAGGTACAGGAACTCTGCCTAGTCGCAAGGTATAAATATGTGCTTGTGTGACTTGTATGTTGTGTTCGTAGCTGAAGCACCTAGTGGGTTGAATAAACTTCTTGGGTTTGAGCTTTTTCTAGTTGTCTGTTTGAGTTTTCACTCTGTTTGTTCAGAACCTAACAAAACAAAAAAATAGAATTTACCAACATTTCTGAAAATGGATAAAAACTTAAAAAGTCACTAATTAGCAATTTTTTGCTTTTTATGTGAACATTCTTTTCAAATTCATCACTCTTTACTGAAGGTTTTGATGTGTAACTAACCATTTTTTGTTCTGACTGTTTGTGTCCCAGTTTGAGTGGGACGTGATGATCTGGAACAATAAGAAGGACATCTCTAAACCCCTGCAGGTGGAGAACTCTACCATCCAGAAACACAGGCGCTGGTTCAGTCAGTTCTACAGCGACAACAGTCCTCGCCTGCACTACCAGCACAACACACTGGACTTCTTACCTCACACACTGGAGGAAGCAGAAGAAATCCAACAGAGGCAATGGCCCAAAAAGACATTAAATCTCCAAAATGCATTAAAACATAAAAAAGAAGAGGACACCCTTGGAGAAAATGAACACCAGAAAACGGTTAGTCTTTTGCAGAAACCATTACTTTAATCCAGCCAGTTCCTTCATGGTTATATTATGTGATTCAAAGCAGCGTTAATTAAAAAAAGCATTTGTTATTGTTTTGATAACTGAGCTTTAACCAAGTGCCCAAAGGGCCGGTTATTCTACCAAAGCCCAAAACGAATTCCCTGCTCAATGTTCGCTACATACTTCAGTGTGAAATTGCCATCATTAAATTAGTTTGTGGTGATCTGAAAATGAGGGGCGTTGTACTAAACAAAGTAATCAGCGGTTGGATCATCTCTAACCAAAGCAAATGACACATTTTTTTAAACGTTGCTTTGCCCACTTGTGTTCTGTCTCTGGCCTAAGCCATCGGATTCAGGGACCAATCAGAACGGTTAGAATGTGTTTGCGTTCTAGAAATCATTGGGGAGGTACTTAAGAGGTAGTCATGTGCGTAGAATAAACTAACGTCCGTGGGCGTGGCGTAGAGTTTGGTCGGAGCAAAGCATTTGTGCTCCACATTTTCTCTTCATTGGACTTCCATAGCAAGACAAAGTGCTGGTGGGAGGTTTTTTCTTTTCCCTTTCTTGTTATTTTTCAAACAAAGCAAAACAATTCCCTCAAATCTCTCATCACCGCTGTACAGGTGTAAAAAGTTACCAGACTATCTTTGGGCTGTTCAGTATAGGAAATGACCGGTGGCTGTGATCTTGTAGGATTGAGGACTGCTCCCCTTTCACTTCTCTTCCTTCTGATTTCTTCTGATTGTCTTAAATCCAGTTTATCCCCATCTCAGTCGTACAGGATCCAGCCCATAGTACCGGGAAAATAAATCAGATCCAAGCAATATGAATAGATATGCCAGAATGCCTAGCCTAACTGATAGTAAGACTACATACTGTGTGAATGAACAAGAATGTATTGAAAAAATGTATGCTGTCTGTACATTGTTATATGATTCCAGCAGGCTTCAGTTTGATCTTTGTATCTCCAGGAACCATGGACCTGTGAGTACCATACAAAATAGGCCAGTGTGAAAACATTCACTCCCAATAACTGAAACCACGTCATTTATTTTCGGCCTAAGCTCTCAAGGAAGTCCCAAATCAAGCAGTCGTGGCTTGTGAGTGTAACGGATGTGAAACGGCTAGCTTAGTTAGCGGTGCGCGCTAAATAGCGTTTCAATCGGTGACGTCACTTGCTCTGAGACCTTGAAGTAGTAGTTCCCCTTGCTCTGCAAGGGCCGCGGCTTTTGTGGAGCGATGGGTAACGATGCTTTGTGGGTGACTGTTGTTGATGTGTGCAGAGGGTCCCTGGTTCGCGCCCGGGTATGGCTGAGGGGACGGTCTAAAGTTATACTGTTACATGAGGACAACACTAAGTGTTCCAAAACGAGTGCTTAAAGCATTCATGTAAGAGTCGATGTCCGCGCCCAGTGGAAATCTAGTTAACGTAATAAAAAAATCCCCATAAAATCTGTCAGTTTAAGCTAGAGATATCAATTTCTTTGCATTGGATGCGTCTCAATCCACCGTATCCGCCGATGTCACACTTTCACATCTGAAAGGTGACAGAGCTGGAGCCGTGTCAGACCATGACACATCCTGAATATCGATCTTCTCATCTGTAGTTTCCGAACGGTTTGGCCTACAAACAATCATGACTCCTATATGGAAAGATGACACTCTGTTTTGCTCTACGATCCCTACAAGCGTCTTGGGAATCGTTTGAAGTCGGCACAGCCGATCTGCCAGCTTCTGTCTGTAGCATCCGAACAGTTTGACTAAACACTAATGTGACCCGTCTGTGGAAAGGTGAGACTCGCATGAACACGTACATGATGGTTGTTTTGAGGAAAGATGAGAGTCTCTCTAGGACGCCCATAGGCTTCACAAGACTCTGAAGGCCCCCCAGGACCAGTTGAAAAAATGAATGTATATAGAGTACCAGTCAAACGTTTGGACATTGTAGAATAATAGGGAAGACATCAAAACTAAGAAATAACACATATGGAATCATGTAGTTACCAAAAAAGTGTCAAACAAATCAAAATATGCTTTATATTTTATGTTCTTCAAAGTAGCCACCCTTTGCCTTGATGACAGCTTTGCACACAGTACTTGTTGGTTGCTTTTCCTTCACTCTGCGGTCCAACTCATTCCAAACCATCTCAATTGGGTTGAGGTCGGGTGATTGTGGAGGCCAGGTCATCTGATGCACTCCATCACTCTCCTTCTTGGTCAAATAGCCCTTACACAGCCTGGAGGAGTGTTGGGTCATTGTCCTTTTGAAAAACAAATGAAAGTCCCACTAAGCGCCAACCAGATGGGATGGCGTATCACTGCAGAATGCTGTGGTACCCATGCTAGTTAAGTGT
>NC_092175.1:22919708-23012208 GCF_045791955.1 Oncorhynchus clarkii lewisi | reverse complement strand
CATTTGCACACTCTGTATATAGACATTTCTATTGTATTATTGACTGTATGTTTGTTCATTCCAACTATGTGTTGTTGTTTGTGACGCACTGCTTTGCTTTATCTTGGCCAGATCGCAGTTGTAAATGAGAACTTGTTCTCAACTAGCCTACCTGGTTAAATAAAGGTGAAATAAAAAAAACTAATAATAAAATAATAAAAACAACACAGAGTTGTTGGGATAAACAAACGTATAGTCAATAACACAATAGAAAAATCTATGTACAGTGTGTGCAGATGTAGTAAGGTTAGGGAGGTAAGGCAATAAATAGGCCATAGAGGTGAAATAATAAACAATGCCACTTCATATAATGTTTACATACCCTACATTACTCATCTCATATGTATATACTGTACTCTATACT
Organism: Oncorhynchus clarkii lewisi; assembly: GCF_045791955.1. Taxonomy (NCBI): domain Eukaryota; kingdom Metazoa; phylum Chordata; class Actinopteri; order Salmoniformes; family Salmonidae; genus Oncorhynchus; species Oncorhynchus clarkii. Next base: position 23,011,805 of record NC_092175.1, on the reverse strand, counting down.
GGAGGTCAACCGATTAATCGGAATGGACGATTAATTAGGGACGATTTCAAGTTTTCATAAACACCTTTATTTAACTAGGAAAGTCAGTTAAGAACACGTTCTTATTTTCAATGACGGCCTAGGAACGGAGGGTTAACTGCCTTGCTCAGGGGCAGAACAACAGATTTTTACCTTGTCAGCTCAGGGATTCAATCTTGCAACCTTACGGTTAACTAGTCCAACGCTCTAACCACCTGCCTCACGAGGAGCCTGCCTGTTATGTGAATGCAGTAAGAAGCCAAGGTAAGTTGCTAGCTAGCATTAAACTTATCTTAGAAAAAACAATCAATCAATCAACCATAATCACTAGTTGACTACACATGGTTGATGATATTACTAGTTTATCTAGCGTGTCCTGCGTTGCATACAATCGATGCGGTGCACATTCGTGAAAAAGGACTGTCGTTGCTCCAATGTGTACCTAACCATAAACACCAATGCCTTTCTTAAAATCAATACACAGAAGGATATATTTTTAAACCTGCATATTTAGCTAAGAGAAAGGTTAGCAGGCAATATTAACCAGGTGAAATTGTGTCACTTCTCTTGCGTTCATTGTACGCAGAGTCAGGGCATATGCAACAGTTTGGGCCGCCTGGCTCATTGCGAACTAATTTGCCAGAATTTTACGTATTTATGACATAACATTGAAGGTTGTGCAATGTAACAGCAATATTTAGACTTAGGGATGCCATCCGTTAGATAAAAAACGGAACTGTTCCGTATTTCACTGAAAGAATAAACATTTTGTTTTCGAAATGACACTTTCCGGATTCGACCATATTAATGACCTAAGGCTCGTATTTCTGTGTGTTATTATGTTATAATTAAGTCTATGATTTGATAGAGCAGTCTGAGCGATGGTAGGCATCAGCAGGCTCGTAAGCATTCATTCAAACAGCACTTTCATGCGTTTTGCCAGCAGCTCTTCGCAATGCTTCAAGCATTGTGCTGTTTATGACTTCAAGCCAATCAATTCCCGAGATTAGGATGGTGTAACCAATGTGAAATGGCTAGCTATTTAGCGGGGTGAGCACTAATAGCGTTTCAAACGTCACACGCTCTGAGACTTGGAGTAGTTGTTCCCCTTGCTCTGCATGGGTAATGCTGCTTCGAGGGTGGCTGTTGTCAATGTCTTCCTGGTTCGAGCCCAGGTAGCGGCGAGGAGAGGGATGGAAGCTATACTGTTACACTGGCAATACTAAAGTGCCTATAAGAACATCCAATAGTCAATGGTATATGAAATACAAATCGTATAGAGAGAAATAGTATTCCTATAATAACTTCAACCTAAAACTTCTTACCTGGGAATATTGAAGACTCATGTTAAAAGGAACCACTAGCTTTCATATGTTCTCATGTTCTGAGCAAGGAACTTAAACGTTAGCTTTCTTACATGGCACATATTGCACTTTTACTTTCTTCTCCAACACTTTTTTTTTGCATTATTTAAACCAAATTGAACATGTTTCATTATTTATTTGAGGCTAAATTGATTTTATTGATGTATTATATTAAGTTAAAATAAGTGTTCATTCAGTATTGTTGTAATTGTCATCATTACAACAACAAAAAAAATCCTCCAATAATCGGTATCGGCGTTGAAAAATCATAATCGGTCGACCTCTACTCTATACCATCTACTGCATTAGCATTAACACTGGAGTGATAGATGTGCAGATGATAATGTGCAAGTAGAGATACTGGGGTGCAAAAGAAAATAAAAAAATAATTGTATGGGGATGAGGTAGTTGGGAATGCTATTTACAGATAGGCTGTGTACAGGTACAGTGATCGGGTATGCTGCTCTGCCAGCTGATGCTTAAAGTTAGAGAGGGAGATATAAGACACCAGCTTCAATCATTTTTGCAATTTGTTCCAGTCATTGGCAGCAGAGAACTGGAAGGAAAGGCAGCCAAAGGAGGTGTTGGCTTTGGGGATGACAAGTGAGATATACCTGCTGGAGCACGTGCTACGTGTGGGTGTTGCTATGGTGACCAGTGAGCTGAGATAAGGCTGGGCTTTACCAAGCAAAGACTTATAGATGATTTGGAGCCAGTGGGTTTGGCGACGGAGGGGCAGCCAACGAGAGCATACAGGTCGCAGTTGTGGGTAGTATATGGGGCTTTGGTGACAAAACAGATGGCACTGTGATAGACTACATTGAATTTGCTGAGTAGAGTGTAGAGATACCTCAGAGTTTAGCTTCCTCAACTTGCTCAATGGTTAACCCTTCATGCACAACGCCAGTTGAGATTTAGGTCTTAGAGAATGTTTTGAGCCAAATGCATGCTTTTAGTTTTAGATGTACAGTATTTAAGACCAGTTTATTACTAATCACCCATTCTGATACTGACTATAACTCCTTACTTAGAATTTCAGTGAGCTCACTGGCTTTGGGTGCTGACATGTAGAGTGTGGAATCATCTGCATACATAGTCATTCTAGCTTTGTGTAAGACCAGTGGCAAATCATGTAAAAATAGAGAAGAGTAACAGCCCAAGGTAACTGCCCTGTGGGACACTGCACTGTACACATCTGATGTTGCAGTAGCTTCCATTGAAGAAAACTCTCTGGGTTCTATTGGATAAATAACTTTCCAACCATGTGATGGCAGGTGATGTAAAGCCATAGCAAGTGAGTTTCTTCAATAACATCAAAGGCTGCACTGAAATCTAACAAAACAGTTCCAACTATCATCTTATTATCCAGTTATTTTAACCAATCATCTGTCATCTGAGTCAGTGCAGTACAAGGTGAGTGCCATTCTCTATATGCATGCTGAAAGCCAGTAGTTAACTGAAAAATAGCATTGTATTTGGACAGAGATAGGCATAATATGGAGAAAAAAATAAGTAAAATACAAACATTGTTTAGCTAATAGAGTCCAATAATCAGGCACTTGTGAGTTTCAGTTGGTGTATGTGTGTGCGATGTTGGACTGAAGCTACTGACCCGGAAGTTTGTCTTTCTCTCTCACCCAGGCTTTTGGGAGGGAGGGTGGACAATGAGCTTGTCGTAGCAGATTTAAGCAATATCCCCATGTTCTCTGGCAGCTTTCATAGCTGGGATAAGTTATTTCCACCTCTGGCGCACAGCTTCAGAGAAGTCCTCGTTGAGGAAGATGTTGGTTCCTCTCAAGTTCTTGGCTCTCTCAATAACAGCCTGTCACGCCCTGACCGTAGATTGCTTTGTATGTTTCTATTTTTTGTTTGGTCAGGGTGTGATGTGGGTGGGCACTCTGTTTGTATGTCTAGGTTTTGTATTTCTATGTTTTGGCCGGGTATGGTTCTCAATCAGGGACAGCTGTCTTTCGTTGTTTCTGATTGAGAACCATACTTAGGTAGCCTGTTTTCCCACGGTTAGTTGTGGGTGGTTATTTTCTGTTTAGTGTTGGTTGCACAATGCAGAACTGTTTCGGCTATTCTTTTGTGATTTTGAATTCAGTGTTCAGTCAGTTAAGCTAATAAAGATGAACACGTACCCCGTTGCATTTTGGTCCAATTCTTCTTCCGACGAAAGCCATTACAGAACCACCCACCACCAAAGGACCAAGCAGCGTGGTAAGGAAGAGCAGGGCTATCTGGAGAAATGGACATGGGAGGAGATACTGAAAGGCAAGGGACCCTGGGCACAGGCTGGGGAGTATCGCCGTCCGCAGGAGGAACTGGAGGCAGCTAAGGCTGAGCGGCAACACTACGAGGAGTTAGCACGGCAGCGCAACAGGCATGAGAGGCAGCCCCCAAATTATTTTTGGGGGGTGGCACACAGTGAGATTGGCGGAGTCAGGCGAGAGACCTGAGCCAACTCCCCGTGCTTACCGGAAGCAGCGTGGTACTGGTCAGACACCGTGTTATGCGATGAAGCGCACGGTGTCACAAGTGCGCGCTCATAGCCCGGAGGGCTATATGCCAGCCCCCCGCAAGTGCCATGCGAGAGTGGGCATCCAGCCAGGGCGGATTGTGCCAGCTCAGCGCGTTTGGTCTCCGGGGGCGCCGTTTCGGTCCAGGGTACCCTGCGCCGGCTCTGTGTACTGTGTCTCCGGGGCGTTGGGAGGGTGCAGTTCGCCCTATGCCTGCACTCCGCCCGTGCTGAGGCTAAAGTGGTCATTCAGCCTGGAGGAGTGGTGCCAAGTCTGCGCACCAGAGCTCCAGTGCTCCCCCACAGCCGTTACTCCAACCTTCCATTACTCCAACCTTCTTTAACTTTGGACGGCATGATGGTAGCAACGTTGGCTTACGCTGGAACTCTACACAATTCCTGCCAGCAACATCCCAGCAAGAAATGCAAACTTGCAGTGTATTCGAGTTTCAAAAATGATCTAAAGTTTGTAATTTCCACTATGAAATTTCAGGCTTGATTTGCCCTCACGAAAAATGTATCAACCCCTACAAAAATGTCCATTAATTATAATCCACATAATAATTAAACATTTCTGTTGCTGCAGGATTATTTTCCTGCTGTAGCAAACTGGCTCAAATGAAGATCCTACATATGTAGGCTTAACACAATATATGTTTTAATGCATATAGCGCAGCAGCACATTTCAATGTTTATGTGTGTTATTCTATATCCCTTTGAGGATAGATACAAGTCAATTCAAATGTTATACAATGTTAAACAGAGGCAAACATAGACTAACAGCTTTCCAGCACAAAGTCTAGTCACTGCTATAATAGTGAAGCTATACATTCTCAATACGTGTCACACCCTGATCTGTTTCACATGTCTTTGGGATTGTCTCCACCCCCCTCCAGATGTAGCTCATCTTCCCCACTATCCCCTGTGTATTTATACCGGTGTTCTCTGTTTGTCTGTTGCCAGTTCGTCTTGTTTGTCAAGTCAACCAGCGTTATTTGCATCAGCGCCTGCTTTTCCCAGTCTCTCTTTTCTTGTCCTCCTGGTTTTGACCCTTGCCTGTCCTGACCCTAAGCCCGCCCGCTTGACCACTCTGCCTGCCCCTGACCCTCTGCCTGCCCGCCGTCCTGTACTTTTGCCCCGCCTCTGGATTACCGACCTCTGCCTGACCTGACCCTGAGCCTGCCTGCCATCCTGTACCTTTGCCCCTGTTGCTGTAATAAACATTGTTACTTCGACACGGTCTGCATCTGGGTCTTATCTTTATCCTGATAATATGAACAATCCCTCTCTATAAATATTCAGATACTGCAGTTGTTCTCATGTCTAAAGTTTAACAGACAACAGATTCCATCTACATTGTTGAGACGGTCGGCTCCATGGCAACAGTTCTACCAATCGGGAGAGAGCCTCAGCTCTCAGTCTGAGAGGAGCATTATGGTATGCATTGAGAGAAGTGTGAGAGAGAGACAGAGGTAGAGAGAGTGAAAGAGAAAGATAGAAAGGAGGAACAAAGGAGAGGTGTCTGAGTGCTTATAGCTGCCAACAATACAACGTCAGGCTTTGCTTGACTACTCCCCAGGGAGAAGTTGTCTGTGCAAAGTCAATGTCAGATCATTTATTTTTGTCGTTGGAATCGTTTTGTGAACTACGGCTTGTGTAATATGCATACAGTGATTTGTTTGTTGTTGGTATGAATATTGTTTAGGTTTTTTTGTTCACGGCTTTCTTAGCTGTCTCTAAGCTCTCGTTATCATCACAATGGCTACATATACAACACAACGTACAGTGTAAACGTACAGAGCATAACACATTTATCATATTCATACAACACAACATCCATATATTCCCTAACTAGTCTGGTGCATAGCCTTATAGTTATTGTAGTAACTAACTACTATTTCTCTCAACCATTACACTCACATCTCAACCACCCTCCACTTGAGTCTCTCAACACAGGTTTCTGACAGTGTACTCCTAGGGAGTAAAATCAGTAGAGGGACTGCCAGTGAGTGCGCTAATGGACTCCAAGTGGGCGTAGGAGCTAAACAAACAAACATTCACAGCAGCCCCACTGACAATGAATACAGCATGAGAGAGAGGGGATGGAGGATGACAAAGGGAGAGAGAGAAAGAGAGAGGGGGTGGAACAGGGGAGACTGCGAGAGGTAGGTAAAAAGGGGGACAGAGTGACAGAGGCAGAGACATAAAAAGAGAAACAGACAGAGAAAATGACCTAGGTGAAGAGAGAGATAACACAAAAAATGCCATTAGAGTGCTTGAAGAAGACAGCAGTAGAGAACTCAGTGTTACATTAGAGAATTGTGCAGGTTATTCCCTTCCGTCCACGGAAACCCAAACCCGAGGAGTGTGTGTGTGTGTGTGTGTGTGTGTGTGTGTGTGTGTGTGTGTGTGTGAAGTGTGTGTGTGTGTGTGTGTGTGTGTGTGTGTGTGTGTGTGTGTGTGTGTGCTAACATGAGTGTGTGTATCGAGGGCAGCATAAGTCCCATGTGATCTAATAACAGCTACAGTAAAACAACAGTCATTGTCACAGAGTCTATATAGACCAGGGGTGCTCAACTATTACCCTATGAGGCCTGCTGGTTTTCTGATCGACTTGATAGTTTATCGCACACACATGGTGTCCCATGTTTAAATCAGTCCCTGATTAGAGGGGAACAATGAAAAAATGCAGTGGAACTGGCTTCGAGGTCCAAAGTTGACTTTGAGGGTCATAGACCTTGTGCGAATCAGGTGCTAGAATAAACTCACAAATACACTACATGACCAAAAGTATAACAGCCTCCACTCTTGTGGGACGGCTTTCCACTAGATGTTGGAACATTGCTGTGGGGACTTGCTTCCATTCAGCTACAAGAGCATTAGTGAGGTCTGGCACTGATGTTGGGCGATTACGCCTGGTTCGCAGTCTGCGTTCCAATTCATCCCAAAGGTGTTTGATGGGGTTGAGGTCAGGGCTCTGTGCAGGCCAGTCAAGTTCTTCCACACCGATCTCAACAAACCATTTCTGTATGGACCTCGCTTTGTGCACAGGGGAATTGTCATGAATAAACAGGAAAGGGCCTTCCCCAAACTGTTGACACAAAGTTGGAAGCACAGAATCGTCTAGAATATCTATGTTGTAGCGTTAAGATTTCCCTTCACTGGAACTAAGAGGCCTAATCCAAATCAACTGCCCCAGACCATTATTTCTCCTCCACAAAAACTTTACATTTGGCACTATGCATTCTGTGAGCTTGTGTGGCCTACCACTTCGCAGCTGAGCCGTTGTTGCTTCTAGACGTTTCCACAGGGCAGACATTTGACTAACTGACTTGTTGGAAAGGTGGCATCCTATGACGGTGCCAGTGTTTTTCTATTGAGATTGTATGGCTGTGTGCTTGATTTTATACACCAGTCAGCAATGGATGTGGCTGAAATAGCCAAATTCACTAATTTGAAAGGTGTCCACATACTTTTGGTGACGTCGTGTATGTACATTATTCCATGGTCAAATATATAAGGCATTCAAGGGGAGACCGTCAAAAGATTCCTTTAGCAATATGATCTTTATAAGATCTATATTAATACATCATCAAAGAAGGCTTATGTATTCTTAGTGATTGTAAAACTGCAGGAACAATATAATCTAGTGTGATGGAAAATGTTATTGTGTGAAGAGAGCCTTGAAAATGTTAATCTTGTTTTTTGTGTCATAAATAATCCTTGGTTCCTGCCTGTGCTTAGTAAAGATATGAGAGGGGGCGACATGACCCCCTCCTTAGGACCATCTGGCAGAACTCCCAGAATATGTTCTATAAGTTAATATAGGAGACGGTGCCAGACACATGCAGGAACTAACCCTATGAACCATGCCCATGTAACTTGTCTGTGTAAGCAGTATATAAGAGATCTAACAGGCCTGCCCCAAAGGAGCTCACTTCAGACCAGGTACTTTATGCATCTAAGTTTGACTGTGCCCTCTCCAGCTTGCTGTTAATAAACAATGATTAATTTAAGATTGACTTCGAGAGTCCCTGTGTAGAATTTCCACGACACTAGCATCAATATCCTCTAATAGCAATCTAGCCAGGGACACAAACGTTTGCTGTTCTAATCAGCAAACATTCTGATTAGGAGGTCCTGTGACTGTATTTTCAACAAGCAACTATCAGGAAATAACACTGATGAAATGTTTTCACACTTTGACAGTGTTTGTTTCATCAGCTGTTGTACGATATGATACAAAACACAAGGAAAATCATTTTGACTGCACTGGGCCTTTAAGGACAGTGGGGTCAACACTACAGACTCGGGCCTGCAGAATGTTACTGTCTCATACAGGGATGTAGTTTCCACTTGGTCTGAGGTAATGGGAGGTGTGTGTGTGGATGGGTGGGAGGGGCATATGGTGTGTGTGTGTGTGTGTGTGTGTGTGTGTGTGTGTGTGTGTGTGTGTGTGTGTGTGTGTGTGTGTGTGTGTGTGTGTAAGAGAGGTGGCGAGAAAGTGTAGCATGTATGCATGTGTAATATAGTAAGCTGGTGTGAGTTTGAGAGAGCGAGAGAGAATGTAGGCGTGTGCCTGAGTGTGTTCTTGTTTGTGTACAGTATGACACAGAGAGAAAGGAACGAGTGTAGGCGTGTGTGTGTGTGTGTGTGTGTGTGTGTGTGTGTGTGTGTGGGACAGAATTGGGTACATCCTCTGCAAGGTAAGAGGACTCTATAACTCAATCTACAAAAAAACTCTGCTGTGTTCCTGTGCCATTGAGTCACCTGTTTTTAAGGACGGAACGCCCTGATTCTATATGAGTCAGCAGAAGAGAGGGGGAGAGAGAAAGGGAGAGAGAAATGAGATTAGAAAAACACAGAGATACATGGTATATGAAGGGAAAGTGAGTGAGTGAGAGAGAGAGATAGGGAAAAAGAGAGAAAAAGAGAGGGAAGAGGCACATAGTGATGAATGAAAAAGACACAAACTGTAGTAGGCTATATGCAGTCTCGAAATTGAAAAGTGATTAAGTGAGAGGTGCCAAAAAGAGAGAGAGAGAGTGAAAGACAGAAAACATGCTAGTCAGGTCAGCAGAGCACATACATAACCTCCATTCTCAGCTGAGTGAATTACTGTACGTCATGTGATGCACGTCTGACATTAGAGTGGGGCAACATGGCTGCTGATGCGCAAAGTGAAAGGAGGACACATCATTCAGCATCACCGGTCACTGTCGGCACACCGAAACATACACAACACCCTCAGTATACTTCTGAACTGGAGCACAGAGAATTGGTTGCAGATAAACTACTGTAAACCTGCAGGAAATATTGAATTCCATATCCAGCAAGCTCTATTATGTAACCTACAGATTTTCCATGATAAGGACTTGGCAAACTTCTGCTGTACTTTGCTGTGGGTCCACCCATGTCTCTAAAAAATATACTGAACAAAAATATAAACACAACATGTAAAGTGTTGGTCCCTTGTTTCATGAGCAGAAATAAAAGATCCCAGAAATGTTCCATACACACAAAAATCGTATTTCTCTTATTTCTCTCAGACTTCCACAAATTTGTTTACATCCTTGTAAGTGAGCATTTCTTCTTTGCCAAGATAATCCATCCATCTGACAGGTGTGGCATATCAAGAAGCTGATTAAACAGCATGATCATTACAAAGTTGCACCTTGTGCTGGGGACAAAAGGCCACTCTAAAATGTGCAGTTTTGTCACACAACACAATGCTACAGATGTCTCAAGTTTTGAGGGAGCGTGTAATAGGCATGCTGACTACAGGAATGTCCACCAGAGGTGTTGTCAGAGAATGTAATGTTCATTTCTCTACCATAAGCCGCCTCTAACGTCGTTTTAGAGAATTTGGCAGAACATACAACCGGCCTCACAAACGTAGACCACGTGTACCACGCCAGACCATGACCTCCACATCCAGCTTCTTTACCTGAGTGATCATCTGAGACCAGCCACCCAGACAGCTGATGAAACTGAGTAGTATTTTTTCTGAAATAAAGGTATTTTGTGGGGAAAAACTCATCCTGATTGGCTGGGCCTGGCTCTCCAGTGGGTGGGCCTACGCTCTGTCAGGCCCACCCATGGCTGCGCCCCTGCTCAGTCATGTTAAATCTATAGATTAGGGCCTAATTAATTTATTTCAATTGACTGATATCCTTATGTGAAGTGTAACTCAGTAAAGTCAATGAAATTGTTGCATGTTGCGTTTAAATTTTGGTTCAGTGTAATTTTATTGTTTCCACTTGCTTTCCACAGACACAGCTAGACACGCAGGTATGGCACTTTCCACAAACACACAGCTAGACACTCAGGTATGGCGCTTTCCACAAACACACAGCTAGGCACGCAGGCAAGAATGCACGCACGCACACACACACACAGACAGAATCTCACGTTAGTGGTTTACCAGACTTGGCTAGGTATTATAGCAGTTACACCCCCCCACACTCCACATACACGTGAACTCAAATAACATGTCAACTTAAATAATTACTGGAAGCCCCTGAGCAGTCCTCTCAAAGGAGGTGTCTTTTCCTATAGACCTAGTAATAAACAGCATAGACAAAGACTTTATATATTATATTTACATGTGATTGACCTTCAGTGAGTTTACTTAAAAAAGGGAGAGTCGTGGGTCTCCACGTAATCTTGGTTAACCCAGAACTAAAATCTCTCATCATTTGGTCAGATACTTGATGTTTACGTAAACATCGAGCATCTGACCAAATTATACAAAGATTTTGTTCTGGGTTAACCGAGATTACATGGAGACCTGTCCATGAGAGATTAGTCTCCATGCATGATAGGATTCATAATAAGGGAATTGATTGTGGCAGCCCTTTTTAAATCTCTTTAAATGTGTATTGCTGTAATCACTAAAATACTATGTAGTATGTCAAATCAAATCAAGTTTGATTTGTCACAAACACAGAGTTAGCAGATGTTAATGCGAGTGTAGTGAAATGCCTGTGCCTCTAGTTTTGACAGTGCAGTAATATCAAACAAGTAATCTAACAAATTCACGATGACTACCTTATACACACAAATGTAAAGGGATGGAAAAATAATATGTACATATAAATCTATGGATGGCCGTGCGGCATAGGCAAGATGCAGTAGATGGTACAGAATACAGTATATAAACTCAGCAAAAAAAGTAATGCCACTTTTTCAAGACACTGTCTTTCAAAGATAATTCGTAAAAATCTAAATAACTTCACAGATCTTCATTGTAAAGGGTTTAAACACTGTTTCCCATGCCTGGTCAATGAACCTTAAACAATTAATGAACATGCACCTGTGGAACAGTCGTTAAGACACTAACAGCTTACAGACGGAAGGCAATTAAGGTCACAGTTATGAAAACAGGACACTAAACAGGCCTTTCTACTGACTCTGAAAAATGCCAAAAGAAAGATGCCCAGGGTCCCTGCTCATCTGCGTGAACATGCCTTAGGCATGCTGCAAGGAGGCATGAGGACTGTAGATGTGGCCAGGGAAACAAATTGCAATGTCCGTACTGTGAGACGCCTAAGACAGTGCTACAGGGAGACAGGATGGACAACTGATCGTCCTCGCAGTGGCAGACCACGTGTAACAACACCTGCACAGGATTGGTACATCCGAACATCACACCTGCAGGACAGGTGCAGGACGGCAACAACAACTGCCCGAGTTACACCAGGAACACACAATCCCTCCATCAGTGCTCAGACTGTCCGCAATAGGCTGAAAGAGGCTGGACTGAGGGCTTGTAGGCCTGTTGTAAAGGCAGATCCACACCAGACATCACCAGCAACAACGTCGCCTATGGGCACAAACCCACCGTCCCTGGACCAGACAGGACTGGCAAAAAGTGCTCTTTACTGACAAGTTGCGGTTTTGTCTCACCAGGGGTGATGGTCGGATTCGCGTTTATCGTCGAAGGAATGAGCGTTACACTGAGGCCTGTACTGTGGAGCGGGATCGATTTGGAGGTGGAGGGTCCGTCATGGTCTGGGGCGGTGTGTCACAGCAACATCGGACTGAGCTTGTTATCATTGCAGGCAATCTCAAAGCTGTGCATTACAGGGAAGACATCCTCCTCCCTCATGTGGTACCCTTCCTGCAGGCTCATCCTGACATGGCCCTCCAGCATGACAATGCCACCAGCCATACTGCTCGTTCTGTGTGTGATTTCTTGCAAGACAGGAATGTCAGTGTTCTGCCATGGCCAGCGAAGAGCCCGGATCTCAATCCCAGTGAGCATGTCTGGGACTTGTTGGATTGGAGGGCTAGGGCCATTCCCCCCAAAAATGTCCGGGAACTTGCAGGTGTCTTGGTCGAAGAGTGGGGAAACATCTCACAGCAAAAACTGGCAAATCTGGTGCAGTCCATGAGGAGGAGATACACTGCAGTACTTAATGCAGCTGGTGGCCACACCAGATACTGACTGTTACTTTTGATTTTGAACCCCCCTTTGTTCAGGGACACATTATTGCATTTATGTTAGTCACATGTCTGTGGAACTTGTTCAGTTTATGTCTCAGTTGTTGAATCTTGTTATGTTCATACAAACATTTACACATGTCAAGTTTGCTGAAAATAAACGCAGTTGGCAGTGAGAGGAAGTTTCTTTTTACATATGAGAAGAGTAATGTTGTAACGAATCTCGTCCTCCTCTTCTGAGGAGGAGTAGCGAGAAGGATCGGAGGACCAATGCGCAGCGTGGTAAGTGTTCATGATGTAATCTTTAATAAATAAAAATGAACACTGAAATACAAAACAATAAAGTGAACGAACGAAAACCGAAACAGTCCTGTCTGGCGACACACACCAAGACAGAAAATAAACACCCACCACTCAAAAGTGAAACCAGGCTACCTAAATATGATTCTCAATCAGGGACAACGATTGACAGCTGCCTCTGATTGAGAACCATACTAGGCCGAACACAGAAATCCCAAATGAGAGAAAAACGAACATAGACAACCCACCCAACTCACGCCCTGACCATACTAAAACAAAGATATAATAACAGAACTAAGGTCAGAACGTGACAAATGTAGGATATGTAGACATTATTAAAGAGGCCTTATTTAAAGTGACAGTGATAACTTTATTAAATCCATGTTAGTACAATGATGTAGTAAGAATTATACTACTTATTTGACTTAATGTAAAGTGTTACCACGCCTTTCATTGATATATCTATAGCACATTTCCTACCCTACTGACTACACACAGTTAACAGTCAAGACACCATTTATTTGATTTCACCTTTATTTAACCAGGTAGGCTAGTTGAGTACAAGATCTCATTTACAACTGCGGCCTGACCAAGTTAAAGCAAAGCAGTGCGACAAAAACAACAACACAGAGTTACACATGGGATAAACAAACGTACAGTCAATAATACAATAGAAAAAGTCTATATACAGTGTGTGCAAATGGGGTAGGATAAGGGAGGTAATAATAATAATAGAATAATATGGGGATGAGGTAGTTGGGTGTGCTATTTACAGATTGGCTGTATACAGGTACAGTGATCGGTAAGCTGCTCTGACAGCTTAAAGTTAGTGAGGGAGATATACGACTCCAGCTTCAGAGATTTTTTGCAATTCGTTCCAGTCATTAGCAGCAGAGAACTGGAAGGAAAGGCAGCCAAAATATGTGTTGGCTTTGGGGATGACCAGTGCAATATACCTGCTGGAACGCATGCTAAGTGTGGGTCTTGCTATGGTGACCAGTGAGCTGAGATAAGGCAGGGCTTTACCAAGCAAAGACTTATTGATGACCTGGAGCCAGTGGGTTTGGCGATGGGTATGTAGTGAGGACCAGCCAACGAGAGCATACATGTCGCAGTGGTGGGTAGTATATGGGGCTTTGGTGATACAACGGATGGCACTGTGATAGACTACATCCAGTTTGCTGAGTAGAGTGTTGGAGGCTATTTTTTAAATGACATCGCCAAAGTCAAGGATCGGTAGGATAGTCAGTTTTACAAGGGTATGTTTAGCGGCATGATGAAGGATGCTTTGTTGCGAAATAGGGTAGCCTATTCTAGATTTAATTTTGGATTGGAGATGCTTAATGTGAGTCTGGAAGGAGAGTTTCCAGTCTAACCAGACACCTAGGTATTTGTAGTTGTCCACATATTCTTGATCCGAATTGTCCAGAGTAGTGATGCTAGTAGGGTGGGAGGGTGCGGGCAGCAATCGGTTGAAGAGCATGCACTTAGTTTTACTAACATTTAAAAGCAGTTGGAGGCCACGGAAGGAGTGTTGTATGGCGTTGAAGCTTGTTTGGACGTTTGTTAGCACAGTGTCCAAAGAAGGGCCAGATGTATACAGAATGGTGTCGTATGTGTGGAGTAGGATCAGAGAATCACCAGCAGCAAGAGCAACATCAATGATATATACAGAGAAGAGAGTCGGCCCGAGAATTGAACCCTGTGGCACCCCCATAGAGACTGCCAGAGGTCCGGACAACATGCCCTCCGATTTGACACACTGAACTCTATCTGAGAAGTAGCTGGTGAACCAGGTAAGGCAGTCATTTGAGAAGACAAGGTTATTGAGTCTGTCGATTTCGACAGAGTCGAAAGCCTTGGTCAGGTCAATGAAGACGGCTGCACAGTACTGTCTTTTATCGATGGCGGTTATGATATCATTTAGGACCTTGAGCGTGGCTGAGGTGCACCCATGACCAGCTCGGAAACCAGATTGCATAGTGGAGAAGGTACGGTGGGATTCGAAATGGTCGGTGATCTTTTTATTAACTTGGCTTTCAAATATTTTATAAGGGCAGGGCAGGATGGATATAGGTCTATAACAGTTTTGGTCTAGAGTGTCTCCCCATTTGAAGAGAAGGATGACCTCGGAAGCTTTCCAATCTTTGGGGATATCAGACGATACGAAAGAGAGGTTGAATAGGCTAGTAATAGGGGTTGCAACAATTTTGGCAAATCATTTTGGAAAGAGTGGTTCCAGATTGTCTAGCCCAGCTGATTTGTACGGGTCCAGATTTTGCAGCTCTTTCAGAACATCAGCTGTCTGCATTTGGGTGAAGGAGAAGAGGGGGAGTAAGATTCGGCAGGGGGTGCTGAGATGTTGGCAGGGGTAGGGGTAGCCAGGTGAAAAGCATGGCCTGTCGTGGAAAAATGCTTATTGAAATGATCGATTATCGTAGATCTATCAGTGATGACAGTATTTCCTATCCTCAGTGCAGTGGGCAGCTGGGAGGAGATGCCCTTATTCTAAATGGACTTTACAGTGTCCCAAAACTTTTGGGAATTAGTGCTACAGGAAGCAAATTTCTGTTTGAAAAAGCTAGCCTTTGCTTTCCTAACTGACTGAGTATATTGGTTCCTGACTTCCCTGAAAAGTTGCATATCGCAGGGGCTATTCGATGCTAATGCAGAATGCCACAGGATGTTTTTGTGCTGGTCAAGTGCAGTCAAGTCTGAGGTGAACCAAGGGCTGTATCTGTTCTTAGTTCGATTTTTTTTTGAATGGGGCATGCTTATTTAAGATGGAGAGGAAAGCACTTTTGAAGAGCAACCAGGCATCCTCTACTGACAGGATGAGGTCAGTACGCACACAGGCAATGAGGCAGTGATCGCTGAGATCCTGGTTGAAGACAGCAGAGGTGTATTTAAAAGGCAAGTTGGTCAGGATGATATCTAAGAGGGTGCCCCTGGTTACGGATTTAGGGTTGTAGCTGGTAGGTTCCTTGATCATTTGTGTGAGATTGAGGGCATCTAGTTGAGATTCAAATCAAATCAAATTTTTATTTGTCACATACACATGGTTAGCCGATGTTAATGCGAGTGTAGCGAAATGCTTGTGCTTCTAGTTCCGACAATGCAGTAATAACCAACGAGTAATCTAACCTAACAATTCCACAACTACTACCTTTACAAGTGTAAAGGGATAAAGAATATGTACATAAAGATATATGAATGAGTGATGGTACAGAACAGCATAGGCAAGATGCAGCAGATGGTATCGAGTACAGTATATACATATGAGATGAGTAATGTAGGGTATGTAAAAAAAAGTGGCATAGTTTAAAGTGGCTAGTGATACATGTACTCCATAAAGATGCAGTAGATGATATAGAGTACAGTATATACATATACATATGAGATGAGTAATGTAGGGTATGTAAACATTATATTAAGTGTCATTGCTTAAAGTGGCTATTGATAAAAAAAATGTACATCAATTTTCATTATTGAAGTGGCTGGAGTTGAGTCAGTATGTTGGCAGCAGCCACTCAATGTTAGTGGTGGCTGTTTAACAGTCTGATGGCCTTGATATAGAAGCTGTTTTTCAGTCTCTCGGTCTCTGCTTTGATGCACCTGTACTGACGTCGCCTTCTGGATGATAGTGGGGTGAACAGGCAGTGGCTCGGGTGGTTGTTGTCCTTGATGATCTTTATGGCCTTCCTGTGACATCGGGTGGTGTAGGTGTCCTGGAGGGCAGGTAGTTTTCCCCCGGTGATGCGTTGTGCAGACCTCACTACCCTCTGGAGAGCCTTACGGTTGTGGGCGGAGCAGTTGCCGTACCAGGCGGTGATACAGCCCGACAGGATGCTCTCGATGGTGCATCTGTAGAAGTTTGTGAGTGCTTTTGGTGACAAGACAAATTTCTTCAGCCTCCTGAGGTTGAAGAGGCGCTGCTGTGCCTTCTTCACAACGCTGTCTGTGTGGGTGGACCAATTCAGTTTGTCCGTGATGTGTACGCCGAGGAACTTAAAACTTACTACCCTCTCCACTACTGTCCCGTCGATGTGGATAGGGGGGTGCTCCCTCCTGCTGTTTCCTGAAGTCCACAATCATCTCATTTGTTTTGTTGACGTTGAGTGTGAGGTTATTTTCCTGACACCACACTCCAAGGACCCTCACCTCCTCCCTGTAGGCCGTCTCGTCGTTGTTGGTAATCAAGCCTACCACTGTAGTGTCGTCCGCAAACTTGATGATTGAGTTGGAGGCGTGCATGGCCACACAGTCGTGGGTGAACAGGGAGTACAGGAGAGGGCTCAGAACGCACCCTTGTGGGGCCCCAGTGTTGAGGATCAGCGGGGTGGAGATGCTGTTACTTACCCTCACCACCTGGGATTGTAGGACGGCCGGGGTGTTAAGCATGCCCCAGTTTAGGTCACCTAACAGTACGAGCTCTGAAGATAGATGGGGGGCGATCAATTCACATATGGTGTCCAGGGCACAGCTGGGGGCTGAAGGGGGTCTATAACAAGTGGCAACGGTGAGTGACTTGTTTCTGGAAATGTGGATTTTCAAAGTAGAAGCTCGAATTGTTTGGGCACAGACCTGGATAGCATGACAGAACTCTGCAGGCTATCTCTGCAGTAGATTGCAACTCCGCCCCCTTTGGCAGTTCTATCTTGTCGGAAAATGTTTTAGTTAGGGATGGAAATTTCAGGATTTGACAAACGACAAAAGCCCCCTTCAACATAAAATTACCATGACAGGCATGAGCATCTGATAATGCTATGCTAATTGCTCATGTGTTTTTGCAGTGGACTAGGGGAGCTGTGTAGCAGAGACTATAGCTGCCTCAGATGGCAGGCTTTTTCCATTGGCCTGCACTGGAAGTCCACTAAACTCTCTGGCACAGACTGAACAAACAGCGCACATACAGGGCAAGACTGGAGAGGGAGAGAGGGGTAATGGTGCTAACTCCTGCTGAAATCTGACTTTACACACAGAGGTTTGATTTAGGTTGGATTTCGCTCTGCAGAAAAACCTGTTTGTCACAATGTCATGTATTATAATATCATGATAGTTAGTTCAGGGAACTCAATGACATCTTACAATAAAAGTATGCCTGCATAAAATCTAGTGACAGTACATCAAATCATAAATCAAGTGCATCAATCAATAGTGCAATTAAAATCAAAGACCAGACAAAACAGGACAGGCCACTAAGGGATACTGGGAAGGCACACAAGGAACTCCCAAACTGAAGAACAACAGTGCCTTCAGAAAGTATTCATACCCCTTGATTTACTCCACATTTTTTGTGTTACAGCCTGAATTCAATATTTTTTTCTCACCCATCTACACACAATACCCCATAATGACAAATTGAAAACATGATTGTTATTAAAATGTTTGTAAATGTATTGAAAATGAAATACAGAAATATCTTATTAAGAGCTTTCCACAGCTGGATTGTGCAACATTTTCCCAATATTCTTAAAATAATTAATCGAGCTCTTTCAAATGGTTGTTTTTAATTCTAGACAACCAGTTTCAGGTCTTGCCAAAACTTTAACTCGACCACTCAGGAACATTCACTGTCTTCTTGGTAAGCAACTCCAGATTTGGCCTTGTGTTTAAGGTTATTGGCCTGATGAAAGTGAATTAATCTCTGAGTGTCTGGTGGAAAGCATACTGAACCAGGTTTTCCTCTAGGATTTTGCCTATTTTGCCTCCATTCCATTTCTTAAAATCCTGAAAAACTCCAGTCTTTTAATGATTACAAGAATACCCATAACATGATGCAGCCACCACTATGCTTAAAAATATGGAGAGTGGTACTCAGTAATGTGTTGTATTGGATTTGCCCCAAAAATGACACTTTCTATTGAGGAAAAAAATGTATTGCTTTGCCACATTTATTTGCAGTAGTACTTTAGTACCTTTTTGCAAATGGTATGCATGTTTTGGAATATTTGTATTCTGTACAAGCTTCCTTCTTTGTACTCTGTCAATTAGGTTAGTACTGTGGCTGTCACGGTCGTCCTCCTCTTCATCTGAAGAGGAGAGGCGAGAAGGATCGGAGGACCAAAATGCGGCGTGGTATGTGTTCATGATGAATATTTAATAAAAGAAAGCACTGAACACTGAATACAAACTATACAAAAACAATTAACAAATAACGACCGTGAAGCTATAAATGAGACCTGTGCTGACACAAGCAACTAACATAGACAATCACCCACCAACAAACAGTGAAACCCAGGCTACCTAAGTATGATTCTCAATCAGAGAAAACGAATGACACCTGCCTCTGATTGAGAACCATACTAGGCCGAAACATACAAATCCCCAAATCATAGAAAAACAAACATAGACTGCCCACCCCAACTCACGCCCTGACCATACTAAATAAATACAAAACAAAGGAAATAAAGGTCAGAACGTGACAGTGGCGTATCTACAATGTTGTTGATCCATCTTCAGTTTTCTCCTATCACAGCCATTAAACTGGGGCGGCGGGTAGCCTAGTGGTTAGAGCGTTGGACTAGTAACCGAAAGGTTGCAAGATTGAATTCCTGAGCTGACAAGGTAAAAAACTGTCGTTCTTCCCCTGAACAAGGCAGTTAACCCACTGTTCCTAGGCCATCATTGAAAATAAGAATTTGTTCTTAACTGACTTGCCTAGTTAAATAAAGGAAAAATACATCAAAAATAAACTCTGTAACTGTTTTAAGGTCACCATTGGCCTCATGGTGAAATCCAATCATTTCAAAAAACACAATTCCACTTTGACATTATGGGGCATTGTGTGTAGGCCAGTGATAAACAACTCAATTGAATACATTTTGAATTCAGGCTGTAACACAATAACATGTATAAATAGTCCAAAATGTAAATAGCAGTAAAGTTATCACAAAACATTATTTTATGTGTTATTGCCTAACTAGACGATAGGCTATAAAGACCTGGGGAAAGTTGTGTCATTTAAATAAAACCAGAGAGGAAGAGGCAGACTTTCGGCCATTTTGGTGAATTAGCGATGCAGGCAAGACAGATTACCAAGACATACACTACGGTTCAAAAGTTTGGGGTGACTTAGAAATGTCCTTGTTTTTGAAATAACATCAAATTGATCAGAAATATAGTGTAGACATTGTTAATGTTGTAAATTACTATTGATGCTGGAAATGGCAGATTTTTTGTGGAATATCTACATATGCGTACAGAGGTCCATTTATCAGCAACCATCACTCCCGTGCTCCAATGGCATGTTGTGTTAGCTAATCCAAGTTTATCATTTTAAAAGGGTAATTGATCATTAGAAAACCCTTTTGCAATTATGTTAGCACAGCTGAAAACTGTTGTTTTGATTAAATAAGCAATAAAATGGACTACTTGAGTATCTGCAGCATCAGCATTTGTGGGTTCGATTACAGGCTCAAAATGGCAAGAAACAAATAACTTATTTTGAAACTCGTCAGTCTATTCTTGTTCTGAGAAATGAAGGCTATTCCATGCGAGAAATTGCCAAGAAACTGAAGATCTCGTGCAACGATGTGTACTACTCACTTACTCACTATAGCTAAGACAATGTTTGTATTGGTAGTAGTATGAGTTGGGATTATGCCGGTTCATTGTTTAGCTAGCTAGCTACATGTCTAAACAAAAGACTCGCCAAATGATTGCATGACCCATCATGTTAGCCAGGTGTGTCTGGGGGTGAGTAAGGCCATCTATTGTATTTCATGAACATGAGTACATGTCTAGACAATAGCGACCCATCCACTTAGCTAGATGTGTTTTGGGGTGGTTATAGCATTTCCTTCACATGACCAATCAATTTAGACAAGTGTGTCGGGTAAGAGTCATCTAATAATTATAAAATATTTCAAAAATATTTTTATCTGGACACTTTCTGTTTTTGATATTGATAGTATGCAAGTTACCATTTCACTGTACTGTTTACACCTTCTGTTTCCTGTGCATGTGACAAATAAACATAGATTTTATTTGATATAGTGTGTGTTTACCAGAGAAGGTAATGTGAAGAACAGCATGACCTACACCAAGGTCAGATTAGGATATAGGCCAAGCACTAGATAAAGTGTAATTCTACCTGGAGTTGTTCCTTATTGTAGGTTACTACTTTTAATCTTTAAATCTTAGGTTGTTTACTAAACTACTCACTCTGTTTAGCACATGCCCTCAAATGTGAATCATTAAAGAGATGGGTGGGACTAAGGCTTAAAAGGGTGTGAACAATGCTGAGTTTGCATAGACAAAGAAGCGCTCTCCAGTAGGTGTACCATAACATCCAAGTGCCATTTTCCCAAAAGTGGGGTTACAAGTTTATCAACTTTCAAAGCAGAATTACCTTCCCATTGTTCCTCGACTGCAGTGTATGATATACAATTTTCTAGCTCTGAAAATGGTATATCATTACATTGGATAAAATATCTACTTTTTTCATTGGTAAAAAACACAATTTCAAATTTTGCTACATAAGATCGAATCGAGGCAGTCGGTCACATGTACACTACATGACTAAAAGCATTCGGAGACCTACTTGTCGAACATCTCATTGCAAAGTCATGGGCATTAATATGGAGTTGGTCCCCCTTTTGCTGATTTAACAGCCTGCACTCTTCTGGGAAGGTGTTTCACTAGATCTTGGAAAATGGCTGCAGGGACTTGCTTCATTCAGCCACAAGAGCATTATTGAGATCAGGCACTGATGTTTGGTTCGATTACACCTGGCTCACAGACGACGTTCCAATTCATCCCAAAGGTGTTCAATGGGGTTGAGGTCAGGGCTCTGTGCAGGCCAGGCAAGTTCTTCCAGATGGATCTTGACAAACCATTTCTGTATGGACCTCACTTTGTGCATGGGGGCATTATAAAACTGAAACAGTAAAGGGCCTTCTCCAAAATGTTGCCACAAAGTACTAAGCACAGAATTGTCTAAAATGTTATTGTATGCTGTAGCTTTGAGATTTCCCTCCACTGGAACTAAGGGGCCTAGACCGAACCAAGAAAAACAGCCCCTGACCATTATTCCTCCTCCACCAAACTTTTCAGACACTATGCATTAGGGCAGGTAGCATTCTCCCAGATTCATTCGTCGGACTGCCAGATGGTGAAGCATGATTCATGAGCACCTCTCTCGCTCTTAATCACTGCAGAGAACTTGTTTCCACTGCTCCAGAGTCTAATGGCAGAGAGGTCCAGCTGACGCTTGTCATTGCGCAATGTGATCTTAGGCCTGTGTGCGGCTGCTCGGCCAAGGAAACCCATTTCATGAAGCTCCCGACGAACAGTTCTTGCTTCCAGAGGCAGTTCGGAACTCGATAGTGAGTGTTGCAACTGTGGAGATATGATTTTTGGGCTCTACGCGCTTCAGCACTCGGCGGTCCTGTTCAGTGAGCTTGTGCGGCCTACCACTTTGCGGCTGAGCCGTTGTTGTTCCTAAACGTTCAAATCAAAATATGTTTTATATTTGAGATTCTTCAAAGTAGCCATCCTTTGCCATGATGACAGCTTTGCACACTCTTGGCATTCTCTCAACCAGCTTCATGAGGTAGTCACCTGGAATCCATTTAAATTAACAGGTGTGCCTTGTTAAAAGTGAATTTGTGGAATTTCTTTCCTTCATAATGCGTTTGAGCCAATCAGTTGTGTTGTGACAAGGTAGGGGTAGAATACAGAAGGTTTGGTAAAAGACCAAGTCCATATTATGGCAAGTACAGCTCAAAAACGCAAAGAGAAACGACAGTCATTCGTTACTTTAAGACATGAAGGTAAACCAATCCAGAAAATGTCAAGAACTGAAAGTTTCTTCAAGTGTTTCTTCAAGTGTGGTCGCAAAAACCATCAAGCGCTATGATGAAACTGGCTCTCATGAGGACAGCCACAGGAAAGGAAGACGCAGAGTTATGTCTGCTGCAGAGGATAAGTTCATTAGAGTTTCCCACCTCAGAAATTACAGCACAAATAAATGCTTCACAGAGTTCAAGTAACAGACACATCTTAACATCAACTGATCAGAGGAGACTGAGTGAATCAGGCCTTCATGGTCGAATTGCTGCAAAGAAACCACTACTAAAAGACACCAATAATAAGAAGAGACTTGCTTTGGCCAAGAAACACGAGCCATGGACATTAGACCGGTGGAAATCTGTCTTTTGGTCTGATGAGTTCAAATTTGAGATTTTTGGTTCCAACCGCTGTGTCTTTGTGAGATGCAGAGCAGCGATATGCCATCCCATCTGGTTTACGCATAGTGGGACTATCATTTGTTTTCAACAGGACAATGATCGAACTCACCTCCCAGGCTGTGTAGGGGCAATTTGACCAAGAAGGAGAGTGATGGACTGCTACATCAGATGACCTGGCCTACACAATCACCTGAAATCAACCCAATTGAGATGGTTTGGGATGAGTTGGACCACAGAGTGAAGGAAAAGCAGCCAACAAGTGCTAAGCATATGTGGGAACTCCTTCAAGACTGTTGGAAAAGCATTCCAGGTGAAGCTGGTTGAGAGAATGCCAACATTGTGCAAAGCTGTCATCAAGGCAAAGGGTGGCTACTTTGAAGTATCTCAAATATAAAATATATTTTGATTTGTTTAACACTTTTTTGGTTAGTGCATAAGTAAATGTATATACTGTATATATATATTTGGGGGGACGGTATTGAAAATGATACCGTCTGTATTTCAAAATTCCCCAGTATATGGTACAGTTGAAGTCTGAAGTTTACATACACCTTGGCCAAATACATTTAAACTCAGTTGTTCACAATTTCTGACATTTAATCCTAGTAAAAATTACCTGTCTTAGGTCAGTTAGGATCACCACTGTATTTTAAGAATGTGAAATGTCAGAATAATAGTAGAGAGAATGATTTACTTCAGATTTGATTTCTTTCATCACATTCCTAGTGGGTGAGAAGTTTGCATACACTCAATTAGTATTTGGTAGCATTGCCTTTAAATTGTTTAACTTGGGTCAAATGTTTCGGGTAGCCTTCCACAAGCTTCCCACAATAAGTGGGTGAATTTTGGCCCATTCTTCCTGACAGAGCTGGTGTAACTGAGTCATGTTTGTAGGCCTCCTTGCTCGCACACTTCTTCAGTTCTGCCCACAAATGTTCTATGGGATTGAGGTCAGGGCTTTGTGATGGCCACTCTAATGCCTTGACTATGTTGTCCTTAAGCCATATTGCCACAACATTGGAAGTATGCTTGTGGTCATTGTCCATTTGAAAGAACCATTTGCTTCAATATATCCATATAATTTTCCGTCCTCATGATGCCATCTATTTTGTGAAGTGCACCAGTCCCTCCTGCAGCAAAGCACCCCCACAACATGATGCTGCCAACCCTGTGCTTCACGGTTGGCATGGTGTTCTTCGGCTTGCAAGCATCCCCCTTTTTCCTCCAAACATAACGATGGTCATTATGGCGAAACAGTCTAATTTTGTTTCATCAGACCAGAGAACATTTCTCAAAAAAGTACGATCTTTGCCCCCTTGTGCAGTTGCTAACCGTAGTCTGGCTTTTTTAATGGCGGTTTTGGAGCAGTGGCTTCTTCCTTGCTAAGCAGCCTTTCAGGTCGATATAGGACTTGTTTTACTGTGGATATAGATACTTTTGTACCTGTTTCCTCCAGCATCTTCACAAGGTCCTTTGTGAAGATGAAAGCCATTAAGAAAGCCATTTCTTAAAGATATCCAGACACACCAAACATGTGGAATAAGGTGCTCTGGTCAGATGAAACCAAAATTGAACTTTTT
Organism: Oncorhynchus clarkii lewisi; assembly: GCF_045791955.1. Taxonomy (NCBI): domain Eukaryota; kingdom Metazoa; phylum Chordata; class Actinopteri; order Salmoniformes; family Salmonidae; genus Oncorhynchus; species Oncorhynchus clarkii. Next base: position 22,987,387 of record NC_092175.1, on the reverse strand, counting down.
GGCAACAATGCAAAACGTTATGTTTGGCGTAAAAGCAACACAGCTCATCACCCTGAACACACCATCCCCACTGTCAAACATGGTGGTGGCAGCATCATGGTTTGGGCCTGCTTTTCTTCAGCAGGGACAAGGAAAGATGGTTAAATTTGATGGGAAGATGGATGGAGCCAAATACAGGACCATTCTGGAAGAAAACCTGATGGAGTCTGCAAAAGACCTGAGACTGGGACGGAGATTTGTCTTCCAACAAGACAATGATCCAAAACATAAAGCAAAATCTACAATGGAATGGTTCAAAAATAAACATATCCAGGTGTTAGAATGGCCAAGTCAAAGTCCAGACCTGAATCCAATCGAGAATCTGTGGAAAGAACTGAAAACTGCTGTTCACAAATGCTCTCCATCCAACCTCACTGAGCTCGAGCTGTTTTGCAAGGAGGAATGGGAAAAAATGTCAGTCTCTCGATGTGCAAAACTGATAGAGACATACCCCAAGCGACTTACAGCTGTAATCGCAGCAAAAGGTGGCGCTACAAAGTATTAACTTAAGGGGGCTGAATAATTTTGCACGCCCAATTTTTCAGTTTTTGATTTGTTAAAAAAGTTTGAAATATCCAATAAATGTCGTTCCACTTCATGATTGTGTCCCACTTGTTGTTGATTCTTCACAAAAAAATACAGTTTTCTATCTTTATGTTTGAAGCCTGAAATGTGGCAAAAGGTCGCAAAGTCCAAGGGGGCCGAATACTTTCGCAAGGCACTGTATATATGGTATTCAGCCCAAGCCTATTCCAGTGCCTGGGTGTCGAGCAGCTGAAGGCCCGGCACCCATGGTGGAGAAGCGTAATGGAGGGGTGACAAGTAGAGAGCAAAGAGAGTGGGAGTTGGCATAGAGTGGGAGTTCAGAGAGGTCGGTAGGTGCCAGGTAGGTGCCAGGTTGTTGGAGGGATATGTAGGTGAGGAGTGTCTTAAAGTGAATACAGAATTGGACAGGGATCCAATGTAGTTTGATGAGGATTTGAGTGATGTGTTCAATTGATCTGGTGCAGGTGAGGATTTGTGCAGCAGCATTCTGGACCAGTTGAAGTTTGTTGGTGAGTTTGGTGGGAATACCAGTAAGGAGTGTTGCAGTAGTCCAGTCGGGAGGGGCCAAAAGCATGGATGAGTGTTTCAGTGATAGAGTGTGACAGTGAGGGGCGGAGCCTGGAGATATTGCGGATGTGGAAGAATCCTGTCCAGGTGATGGTTTTTATGTGGGGTTCAAATGACAGGTCACAGTCATGGGTGACATTGAGGCGTTTGACTTTGTTGACAAAGGGACCTGGAAACCGTCTATGGTGATGCTGAGTTTGTGCCATTTGAAGACAGTGGATTTGGAACCGATGAGCATGACCTCTGCTTGTTGCTGTTGAGTTTGGGTTTGGTGGAGAGGTGGAGCTGGGTACCATCAGCATAGCAGTGGAAGTGTACTCTGTGATGATGATATAGATTACACATAACATTAGTTGCCCTATAAACAGTTTAATCTGCATATGCAACCGCCATACTTGGCAGATACCTCGTGTTCTGGCCTGGAGCAAGGCAGGTGTAACCGTCATGTGAGGCCTAATGTGTTTATGCTAAACTAAGCCAATAACACATGCCCTCAGTAAACTGACAAGGTAAAATAGAGATGTTATGTATACTATATAAAGCATGTATAAGTTGTAGTTTGTTTAAAGTGAAACCATGGTAAGATACTGTGCAGAAGTTACACTGAAATCGAGCCACACTACTTTTTTATATATTTGACTGTCAAGTTGAGTGTGCCTGTGTGTGCATGCACCTATGTGTGGTGTGTATATATACAGATGTTGGATCTTAATTGCATCAGGTAATACAAAGTTGAAGTGTATTGGATGTTTAAACAAGTTTGTTATTTCTTTGTCCTAAAGAAAAATGTATCAACACCTACAAAAAGTGTCCATTAATTATAGTCCACATAATAATTCACATGTCCTGTTGCTGCAAGATTATTTTCCTGCTGTAGCAAACTGGCTCAAATTAAGATCCTACATCTGTAAGTATTCCAAATTGTCAAGTCACTTAAAAGCCTCGGGGACTGAGGGAATAACATGTACTGTAGGTAATTGAGATATATTAGCCTATAATTGAGCTAAAGAAGTAATCAGATAAAGCCTGTAATCAGAGAAAGCCGGACCCTCAAAAAGATAAGGGAAATGAAAATACTGTTTTGAGCCCACAAACTCTCAAGAACCATTTAGTGTTCACTGGAGAGATAACTCCAATGGTATCGTTTTCCCCTTAGCAAATTAACTTACATTTTACCTCAAGGTCCATGGACGGATACACATTAGTAATACCACTAACCTAGAGCTTCTGTATAGCATAATCTTATAGATACTGTAGGGAACACTCCCTTTTGAAGGACTGCTATACCTTTTATACACATTACTATATTTTTTCAAAAATCAATGTCAATTAATGTACTCTATGATTACAAGTCCCCATAATAAATTATTAACATTTAGTGTTTTGTATGTATTCACAAATGCTAATGATACATTAACAAATGGTTTACACAACATCTATTAATGGTCTACAAACTATTTACTGATGGTTTTTAGTGATTTTAAGTGATTTACAAGCAAACCTTCAGGAGGTTGCAAGAGATTCTATTGACTTCTTTTCAGCCAAACCAAGACAAATCTACTTTTGAATTTTTGTATACAGTGGGAACAGAGGAAACTGCAAGTGTAAGGCTATCAAAATGTCATTAGAATTCCAGAATCATCCCACCCCTTAGTACTTCTCTTAATTTGCTGCAATGGCTATGTGCTCTCATTCATAGGGAAACACTTAGAACAGTAAAATGCACACAAAATCTCTCTCGCACTCTCTCTCTCAAACACACACACAAAACTGCCGTGACATCCATGCCATGTGATCTTGCCAGGCGTTATGCCAAAGGCCAACCCATGTCACTTACCAGAAATCTCATACAGAGAGAAAGAGAGAGTGCACAAGAGCGAGCGAGAGAGAGAGAAGCAAGTAAGGGGAGAGTAAAGGGCCTTTAGTTATGCAAGAGCTCTTTGTCAATCCTCTCCACAACGTACACTGAAAAAGCATATGAAGCTTTATGACTTTCCTCTGTTTCTCCAACGTTCTTGAGGCAGTAGGCCCTAAGTAACAAGGAGCACATGAGCTCTTATGTTAAATTGTTCTGGAGAGCATGTTTACTGTCCATTGTCTCAGTTCTTGGAAGACTTCCTGAAAATCACAGAATGAGCCAAAGCACCCAAATCAGTTACATTTCATGAATCTCTCTCTCTCTCTCTCTCTCTCTCTCTCTCTCTCTCTCTCTCTCTCTCTCTCTCTCTCTCTCTCTCTCTCTCTCTCTCTCTCTCTCTCTCTCTCTCTCTCTCTCTCTCTCTCTCTCTCTCTCTCTCTCTCTCTCTCTCTCTCTCTCTCTCTCTCTCTCTCTTGTTTGTCTGTCTCTCTGTATTTGTGTGTGTTTGTATTGGTGTGTGTTTGTATTGGTGTGTGTGTCTTCATTTAGAATGTACAGTGGGTTAACAGTTAAGGAAACACTGTTGACCAACCAAGTACCATGCCATGCTACACTACCTACAGTTTGATTTAATCTACCACCCAAAATGTCAACAGTAGTTCAAATAAAGTCAACATACGTCGACATCACTAGTTAGGCTCCATAGGTAGGCCTGTTTATTGTTTATTGATTGCATATGCTTAAAAGGCTTGAAGGATAGAAACAAATGGAAATACAGATCTGTCTCGCCATACAGATTTAAATTTCAGTCAATTTCACTCAAGAATCTTTAAACAATATATTATATGGGAAAAAAGAAGGAAAAACTAAGAGAAAAAGGTTTGAAACCATACCCATAACTAAACACGTCAAGAAGAATAAGGCAATGCAATACTGTATGACGGAACCCACTCCACATCTAAATGACAGGATCTGTGTAGTGGACTCAGTTGACCTTGTGATGGGATCTGTGACAACACCACTGGCCCAGAGCAACTGTACATACTGTACATACAGATGACGCATGAGAAAATAATGTATGCCTGCTCTGTATCACGTACCATGCACATTGTCATCCCATTGTTCCATCATCATCTCTAGAGGGCCTCACAGACAGAGGCCAGATGAATGCCGTTTAGGCCTTTTTTACACAGAGCCTTTGTAGTATGGTTACTCCCTCCCTCTCACCAAGTGCACTAGCTAAACCAAGGAGCCAAAGAGACAGAAATCAACACTAGGCATTTTTCAGTGAGCACTGTAAACAAAGAATGGGAAAATCTCATCTCAAATATTGGTTGTCAAATAAATAACATTTACTCCCACATACTGGAAGTTAAATAAAACATATTCTCTAGACATTACTATAAGGTTGACTATTCATATTACAAAACCAGACTCAAGTTATGGTAGTACAAAAATATGAGAAAATAGTTATACTGGTCGAGCAACAGAGTGGGTGGATCCTACAATGCTGGAGAATAAACATTAAGGAAGGTAACAAATAAACCTAAACATTTCCTTTACTGTCGATCGCCCCTTATGATAATGAGTCCATGCTGTTCAGTCAAGCATCTGATGATGCAGTTGAGTGAACCCTACAACCTCTCTCTCTTCCCATGTACGTGTCTATCAAAATGTGTGTGTGTGTGTCTCTCTTCTCACTTCCCCCCTTGGCCCCCCTGTGGAATGTTTTGTAGTGCGGGGCCTATGGAGGAAGGGCATCTGAGGACACGGCACACACAAATACAGCTGTTGAGCGCCATCACAGCGCTTGGCAGCCATCCAACTCAAAGACGTGTGGCGGTGAAGGCCTTGGTTAAGAAAAAAAAAGTTAACAAAGAGCACACTCCTTCCATGTACTGTATGTTGTGTTAAACATTGAAGATAAGAACTTGGCAGTACACCTCGATGCCCTCACTGACTTCCCAGCAATAAAGGAACTACTAAGAAAAAAAGGTGTCATTGTGTGAAGCACACTATATATACAAAAGTATGTGGACACCCCTTCAAATTAGGGGATTCGGCTATTTCAGCTACACCCATTGCTGACAGGTGTATAAAATAGAGCACAGAGCCATGCAATTTCCATATACAAACATTGGCAGTAAAATGGCCTTACTGAAGAGCTTAGTGACTTTCAATGTGGTACCGTCATAGGATGCCACCTTTCCAACAAGTCAGTTCGTCAAATTTATGCCCTGCTAAAGCTGCCCCGGTCAACTGTAAGTGCTGTTATTGTGAAGTGGAAACGTCTAGGAGCAACAACGGCTCAGCCACAAAGTGGTAGGCCACACAAGCTCACAGAATGGGACCGCAGCGTGCTGAAGCACATAGCGTGTAAAAATCGTCTGTCTTTGGTTGCAACACTCACTACCAAGTTCCAAACTGCCTCTGGAATCAATGTCAGCAAAAGCACTGTTCGTCTGGAGCTTCATAAAATGGGTTTCCATGGCCGAGCAGCCGCACACAACCCTAAGATCACATTGCACAATGCCAAACGTCGGTTGGAGTGGTGTAAAGCTTGCTGCCATTGGACTCTGGAGCAATGGAAACGCTTTCTCTGGAGTGATGAATCACGCGTTACCATCTGGCAGTCTGGTGGACAAATCTGGGTTTGGGGGATGCCAGGAGAACGCTAACCAGCCCCAATGCACAGTGCCAACTGTAAAGTTTGGTGGAGGATGAATAATGGTCTGGGGCTGTTTTCATGGTTCGGGCTAGGCCCCTTAGTTCCAGTGAAAGGAAATATTTATGCTACAGCATAAAATGACATTCTAGACGATTTGTGGCAACAGTTTGGAGAAATCCCTTTCCTATTTCAGCATGACAACGCCCCCATGCACCATCCATACAGAAATGGTTTGTCGAGGTTGGTGTGGAAGAACTTGACTGGCCTGCACAGAGCCCTGAACTCAAACCCCTTTGACCACCTTTGGGATGAATTGGAACACCGACTGCGAGCCAGGCCTAATCACCCAACATCAGTGCCTGACCACACTAATGCTCTTGTGGCTGAATGGAAGCAAGTCTCCACAGCAATGTTCCAACATCTAGTGGAAAGCCTTCCCAGAAGATTGGAGGCTGTTATAGCAGCAAATGGGGGACCGACTCCATATTAACGCCCATGATTTTGGAATGAGACGTTCGACGAGCAAGAGTCCACATACTTTTGGTCATGTAGTGTATATAGGAAGGCAGGCAGCCAAGTACACGCCTACACACACAATGTGCCTATAGATTTCGTTTGAATCAATAAGCGGAGAGATGGGAGTCACTCTGTCTGTATATCTTTCTCTTGTTTGGTATGACAGCTCAGATGGATTTCACAGTGTTGAGAGCTGTGTGTGAAAGGCAAACCTGTAGACTTGGAGTGTTGGATGCCAGCCATGTTAGTTAAAGCTACACACACACACACACACACACACACACACACACACACACACACACACGGGGCAAATGAGGCCAACCTCCAACCCGACACCATTCCACCTCATATAGATGAAAATAGAGGGAACATCTTGCAATGTACTGGTCTAACAGCTGTAAATCATCTCCAAACAATAACTAAACAACATAAAGTGTGTGGGAGAGAGAGAGAGTTAGAGAGAGAAAGTGTGTGTGTGTGTGTGTGAGAGAGAGAGAGAGAGAGAGAGAGAGAGAGAGAGAGAGAGAGGAGAGAGAGAGAGAGAGAAGAGAGAGAAAGAGAGCAGGAAATGAATAAATTGCCACAAGTCACATGCAAGGCGCAAACAGTACAGTAGGCATTGATCACATGTCAGGGGCTTCAAGGGAAGCAGAAAGTGAGTAACATGCCAGTCAGACCCCAGGTCATGGAGAAGCACTGATCTAGTGTGCCACTGTCATTTTTTGCCAACAAACAGCAAGGATGTAGCCTATTGAGATTCCATTGAATCAATAATGGCCTATTACCTCTTCACAAACAAAATAATATATAATGTATACTCCATAGGCTAAGGCATGTAGGGTACATTTAAACAACTACAGACCCATTTAAATATTACACAGAATTACAAGAGGACATCATAGTTAAATTATACCAAGTTTATAAACTATTCTCCATGCTGCATAGCCTACTTTATAGTCTACTCCTGAGGCTTCAGACTTAGATTGATTTTCTGTACACCACGATTCACAAATTATGGTAGCACCGAGGACATACAAATACTATGATATATAAGGTTGAAGCCTATATTATGCCACAAAATATTCTGGTCTGATGGCGGTGAGTCGAGTTGACCTAAATTCACAGTGTAACCACTCTCATTTGGATCCCATAACTTTAAGATCAACACCTATGAATAGGCTACATTGTATATAACATTCTGTATGTCTGGGGTGTGGTTAGGTCGGCTACATGTGTGTTATAATGCCTACAGCCTACTAAGAAGTGGGGGGCGTTTTTGTTGTGGACTTGACAGCGACGCAATGACCGATATATGCTCCACATATCCCGTTAGAAATACTGTATTTCGTTGACTGATAAAAAGTGGTCCCAAAATGTTAGGCCCACATTTCATAAAGTTAATTGTTAAAGTACCATTTCTAAACATCTGCGCAAATTCCTTTAGTCTAAAATACTGGCGGGTTATATTTTTCAGGAATCCAGTTGCATTAAATCAACGGTTCTAACAAAATCACAAAATCTACGAAATGTCTAGGCTATTCTACAATACTATAAAAAGTTAAATCGTTGTTGTAGTTTATGTCAATATCGCTATGTCATTCGTGAATTAATATATCAAGCGATGGATATGAAAGATGGGCAGATTAAATCTAGCCTACATACGAGGAAATAAAACATGGCAAAACCATATGCGTTATACAAACAAACACTATAGCCTACATATCAAACCACGATTATGACAAATGTTTACCCGATATGGTCGCTCCTCCATAAAAGGTTGCTGTCAGTAGCGGGCACAGCTTTATTTCTTGCGATGTAAAGTTTCCAGGTTCCGTCTGTAGCATAGGCAGGCCCCGAGTTCACCTCGTTTGCTTGCTCGCTCTCCTATCTTGCCTGCTCGCCCCCGGCGCTCTCTCTCTCTCGCTGCTCTCTCTCTCTCCCCAATGTATCCTTGTGCAGGAAGTGAATGACGCTCACATGGACGCTATATGAACTGTGCGCATAGCCGCAGACTGACATCATTCTACAGTCGATACACTTTCATTAAAGACACAGACTCGGCGTTTAGAGATGCTACTGTACAGTCTTTCAGATGTTATGTACTTTACTGTAAATACAAAAAAAACATTGAGCGCTCTACGTTATGCACCTCTAAATTATGACACCTTTACATGCACTCGATTCTAATGACAGAATTCACGACAAAGTTAATTGTTCAACTGTACCGAAATCTAGCTAATACTCAAGCACGCAACTTGAGCTCTGGAGTGCATTTACATGCATGGTTACCTCACGTGGCCTATTAGTTGCAAGCTGCGCATGTGTGCAGCTCATAATTTTGGGGACCAACTGCGGGCACATATTATGACCTCAAGTCAACTGTCCCCTAACTGCTGTATCCGTTTTACTGTAGTCAATCCATATACCACCCACTGCCAGACAACAAAATGTATTTACATTCACTGATACGTCTATCCATTACTCTATTTCCATAAAATCTGCTATTATATTTACTGTTTGTAGAACATGCCCTTAAATCTCAACTGTGCAGTTGCATGACTCCAAAAGCAACTGACCTTAACCATGTCTGACCAAATCATTAAACATATCTTTCAGTGTGTGTATCTCGACAGAGGGTGCAATGTAGAATACGCCCACTGTCAATAAACACATGTATGGTCATTGGTAATGGTTAATAACCATAAGGTCCCCATCATTAATACTGTAGACATTTTATAATGTATCCTAATGTATTTCCATATACTAAACAATTGTATGAGAAAAATCTAAATACAACACTGTACGAAAATTTGTCTCTGTAATTCTATGAAACCATAAATTATCAGTCCACAAACATTGCAAACACCTAAAGCACATCAAGCTTTGCCCCCGTATTCATTATACAACAGGGAATACATTAGCATGGTAAAGAATGACACAAATAAAAACACCAGGAGCAGACACATTTTTAACATGTTATATATACATTTATTCATATGCTCTTCCCAAGCAGCTTTGGTAATATAAAAATGTACAGTACAATGCCCTGAATAACAGCAGCAACGTAGGAAACGAAAACATACCATGTCCATTTCACACGTACTTTTCCACATAAGCATTCTGAACAGCTTCGGGATATATTGAGATGTTGTTAATGAGGGCCAATGGTTGTCACTAGTTACCACAGCCACAAAGTCAAAATAATAATGTAAAAATTCATTTAAACAAAACATTGCCTTTTGGGCTTCATTTAAGGTTAGACAAAAGGTTATCAGCGGGGTTAAGGTTAGGTTTCAAATCAGATTTTTTTAGAAGATAAATTGTAGAAATAGGCAGGGTTTAGACAAAATTATGCCTTTGTGGGTGTGGTAACTAGTAACGACCAGGTTCAATGGAGGGTCAACTCACCTGGCATCCATCAACTCAGGGAATAGACTTGAAATGTTGGTGAAAATAACTTGCAACTCTCATTTCATAAAATGTGAATTCTTTACATTCCTCAACTGAATTGATTTGGAATTAACCCCAACCCTACTTGCCATAGGCCTACTATACATGGCTATATATTGCATTGTACAGCTACAGTGGCTTCAGAAAGAATTCACACCCATTACTTTTTCCACATTTTGTTGAGTTACAGCCTGAATCAAAAAAAATAATAATTCTGAATTTTGTCACTGATCTACACAAAATACCCCATAATGTCAAAACATCTTTTTTTAAATTTTTTTATTTTTTACAAATTATGAATTAAAAATGAAAAGCTGAAATGTCTTATTGACTCAAGTATTTGTATTTGTTATGGCAAGTCTAAATACACTGAGTGTACAAAACATTAAGAATACCTGCTCTTTTCATGACAGATTGACCAGGAGAATCCAGGTGAAAACTATGATCCCTTATTAATGTCACATGTTAAATCCACTTCAATCAGTGTAGATGAAGGGTTAAACGGTTAAATGATTTTTAAGCCTTGAGACAATTGAGACATGGATTGTGTACTGTATGTGTGCCATTCAGAGAGTGAATGGGCAAAACAAAATATTTAAAGTGCCTCTGAACGGGGTATGGTAGTAAGTGCCACGCACACTGGTTTGTGTCAAGAACTGCAACGCTGCTGGGTTTTTCACTCTCAACAGCTTCCTTTGTGTATCAAGATTGGCCCACCACCCAAAGGACCATCAGCCAACTTGACACAACTATGGGAATGCTTGACACCTTGTAGAGTCCATGCCCTTACGAATTGAGGTTGTTCTTGGGGCAAGGTATATTCAGTGGTATGGTATATTCAGTGTAAGTTCAGGAGAAAATAATTTGCATGGTCTGTGTACAATAATAAAGTTTAACATTATTATTACAATTACCTGCAAGGTCCCTCAGTCAAGCAGTGAATTGTAAACAAAAATTCAACCACAAAGTCCAGGAAGGTTTTCCAATGCCTCACAAAGAAGGGAACCTATTGGTAAATGGGTACAAATTTTTAAAAAGTAGACGTTGAATATCTCTTTGAGCATGGTGAAGTTATTACACTTGGATGGTGTATCAACACACACAGTCACTACAAAGCTACAGGCGTCCTTTCTAACTCAGTTGCCAGAGAGGAAGGAAACTGCTCAGGGAATTCACCATGTGGCCAATGGTGACTTAAAAATAGTTCGAGTTTAATGGCTGTGATAGGAGATCCCTGAGGATGGAGCAACAACATTGTAGTTACTCTACAATACTAACCTAATTGACTGAGTGAAAAGAAGGAACCCTGTAAAGAATCCAAAAATTCCAAAAAGGACAGGAGTTTTTCAGGATAAAAAAGAAACAGAATGGAGCTAAGCACAGGCAAAATCCTAGAGGAAAATCTAGTTCAGTCTGCTTTCCACCAGACACTGGGATATTAAAGAACCTTATAGCAGAACAATAACTTAAACACAAGGCCAAATCTACACTGCAGTTGCATACCAAGACAGTTGCATACCAAGACAGTGAATGTTCCTGAGTGTCCGAGGTAGTTTTGACTTAAATCTACTAGAAAATCCATGACATGAAAATGGTTGTCTAGAAATGCTCAACAACCAATTTGACAGAGCATGAAGAATTTTGAAAAGAATAATGCACAAATGTTGCACAATCCAGGTATGGAAATCTTAGAGAGTAGAGACTCTCTTAGAGACTTACCCAGAAAGACTCAAAGCTGCCAAAGGTTATTCTACAAGGTATTGAGTTAGGGGTGTGAATACTTATGTAAACTAGATATTTCTGTATTTCATTTTCCATAAATTAGCAAACATTTCTAAAAACATGTTTTCACTGACATTATGGGTTATTGTGTGTAAACGGGTGAGATCATTTTTTAAATTGGAATCCATTTTGAATTCAGGCTGTAACACAACCAAATGTGGAATAAGTCAAGAGGTATGAACACTTCCTTTAGGAACTGTATGTCAAAAATGAAATTCTTCCTTCTTTTCAGTTTTAACAGGACATACGAACTAGGCTAACAAATATGAGTGCCCCAGAGTATGAGGCATTTGATGAGTTGATCCTAGAACAATACAGGGTTGTGCTGCGTACCCACTTCGGCCCAATGCCAGTCCTCAGCCATGTCGCCATTTTAAATTGGTCAAAGTAGTCAACTGGGTAGGGATTCTTATGGGTTGTAGCCTCACTGGCTATCACAGACACTATAATGGCACATATATTAAGATGAGCTCTCTATCTCTGAACTCCATCCAACGACTGGGGCCGAGTCCCAAATATTTTAAATGGTTTTCTTCCCTTAGTATTGAGCACTGATCTGAAACAGACTGAATAGAAAGTAGCATGGTGGAAACTTGGCTTGTACACTGTTTACTGTTTAAGTACTGAAACAGAGGCTGTGACTATAACTAGGGCCAGACCTTTTCCTGGCCAGGACCTAGGCTTGTGGAAAAGGGGACAAGGAAAGGAGGAGAATTTAGGAGAAATTGATCAGGATTTCAGTACTTAAAATGAACAATGAGAAAGTTATTGGCATATGGTCAGTGAAAACTACAGGCTTTACACATGACCACAATGATAAACATTCTGAATAGGTTTTCATCCTATCATTACAGCCTTTCCTATATTTATCAGATCAGTCCTAGTGTAGGGAAGAAGCTTAGTAAAGGAGGCCATTGGGACACAGCCACAGCCATTGTTTTGGTTGGCAGAGACGGAGGTGTCTGGCTGTGATTGGCTATTGTTTTCTGAGGGAGGCCGAACAGAGTGTTCTCTCTGCGAGAGGGATTCTGGGACCATGTGAGGGACTAAATGACCACTTCACCCAAAGCCACCCACTGTAACTAACTCGCACTGTTACAGACTCGATGACACAGCTCAAGCAGCAGGCCATGCCCATGGCAGATATTAGTGGCATCAATAAGACACAATCTGCAAACACTAACACATACTCACTTATCCATATACTTTACAGCACGATACTGTTGCTTTTTTTTTATGAAAAGAAGATGTGTCAAATAATAACGTTACAAAAAGAATGTTGGTCACCAAGGGATTTGAATCCAACACCAATACGAACGTATCCTTTATGCTTAGAATTCAACATTTTGCGTGATTTGTTTTCTCCAGTCAAACAGAAGACAGCATGTTTTCCTTTCTAGGGTCTTGAGAGGCATCCCACCCCTCATTGTCCAAACTAAAGTAAGGGTTGTTATTACAGAAGTCTTAGAGTAAGTATGCATCAGCTTTTTTCAGGCAAATAGCACCAGAGTGTAACCATATATTCTGTCCACCTTCTATTCCTGGTCATCCTTACGCCTTCATAGCAACTGCTGCTGTGTGGTAATGTTTTGGTACTGACATTGGTATATAACAGTGCACACACTGTATATAGACTTTTCCCCCCTACTGTGTTATTGACTGTACGTTGGTTTATTCCCTGTGTAACTCTGTGTTGTTGTTTGTGCCGCACTGCTTTGCTTTATCTTGGCCAGGTCTCAACTGGCCTACCTGGTTAAATAAAGGTTACATTTTTTTTAAACAATAAAAAATCCATGGTCACTGTTGTCACCAGAAGCTACATGTCCACAAACACCATGAAGCACCAGCCCAGGCCTCCCACCAGGAACATTGTGACCTGCATACTGTAGATAAACAGGTTGTTGAGCACCCCAAAGTCAAGGCGCCGGTGTCCTAGCAACAGTAGGATGACGGACAGCTTGTACTGCAGCCGCAGGAAGACACGGGCGCTCATGTACTGCAGGCAGAATAGAGCCGACAGCGCCACCCAGAGGAGGGAGGTCAGAAGGCTGCAGCCGAAGTAGAGCAGGAAGCGCAGGAAGCCGTACATGCATCGTGAGCGCAGGTAAAGGTCAAAGTTGTTGTACTTGGTGCGCACAAGCTGGGTGGTGTGTGCAGACCCACAGGCCGAGTGCATGCAGGTGGTGTGGGGACCATGGAAGCTACGCACACGCCGAGGGATGGGGATCACAGGCATGAGTGGGAGAATTGAGCCACAAGCTTCTGTGGGGAGTCGCAGCAATAGGCCTTGTCCTCTGCTTCAGGGGTGGTGGGGGTTAGCATCATTGACTGGCTTAGAGCTTAAAACGGAACCCCAGGCATGGAATGTGGGCCTCTGATTAGGTCTGTTTGGAGTCTGTCGCGACAGGCATCCAAAAGGCAACAAGGCTCTGTAAAGAGGGCACAACACATTTATGTTACATTTTTGTGTTACACACACCAAACTAAATATAGACATTGAAAGGAGCGATCCCTCTCCCTCACACACTATGATAGCAGTGTGACATTAGGACAGCCTTGATAGTAAAAGCAGTAAATCATGGTTTATGCTGCTTATGTCTATTGAAAATGCTCATTCTCAAATATTTTTAAATCTCTATTATGGATGTAGCCTGGGCCTATAGACTTGACTGCTTGGAAACGTCACTTGACATTACAATATGTATCTTATTTATCAAACTGAAATTGTACATACCGTTCGTTTAGAAAAATGATTTCGAGTTATTGAAAGATGTCTTGCGCAATGAATTCTCAGCATTCGATTCGATGCTCATACATGAGTTCCTCAAACTCGTCGTAGTATGCTGTGAAACGACTGCTGCAAGTTATCATGTTATAACTCGTCACATGAAGACCTTTCAAAAACAACAAACAGTAATTACAGCCCTCTGATACATCATTGTATTGACATAGATGGCTATGCTTGCTACAATGTAACTCAACAGGGGCGGTAGTGTTGCTCTGACAACTGGTGAATACATCCTGTCGTAAAATGTTTCAGTCATTCTTCTCACGACAACATCTGAAATTTAAAGGAGAAGGGTTCAATTTTTTTGTCCAGTTTAAAACTGTGGTTGGTTCTCTTTTTTGCCTTGGGTGTGATAGAGATTGTTATTGTGAGAAAAATGGCTTGCCAGGCTACCTCCCCAAATCCATGTTGCATAGAGGTTAATGATTTCTGTGAATGTGGATTGACAGATAAAAACTCTTCAGTGTCAATGTCAGTCAAGCCAAACTGCAATATGGTTTTGGAATTTAAAAATTATTGGAGAGAGTTCGGAGAGAGAATACATGGCCACATCATGTTATAGCCTCAGAGAACAGAGATCACCCCCAATCTGCCATTGTAATATTGGGAGACAGCTTACTGATAGTTTCACCCTAACACAAAAGGCCTAACCTAAGATTTAGCCATAGCCTGACCACAACAGTCATTCCTAAAGCATGTTGACCTAGTGAGTGTGTTTGAAACCTGTAGATGAATTCAAATGTGCATCTAAATATGTTTGATAAAGTATACTTTAAAGTTTAAAGTTTTTAAAATCTCAATATCAAATAATTTCAGGGTAACAATTTAGTACCTTACTATGATTGTTTTCCAATCAAAAATAAATTGCAAAAGCATTTTCTAAAACAAGAATTTTGCTAGAATTGTCTGGGAGTGTTCTGAGTTCGGAGGGGGAAACTGAAAACGATCTGTTATTGGCAGAGAGATAACTGAACTGAATGACTCTGGCCCGTAGCACTCACTTCTGTGATCATGAAGTGCTTTGAGAGACTAGTCAAGGATCATATCACCTCCACCTTACCTGCCACCCTAGTCCCACTTCAGTTTGCTTACCGCCCCAACAGGTCAACAGACGATGCAATCGCCATCACACTGCACACTGCCCTATCCCATCTGGACAAGAGGAATACCTAGGTAAGAATGCTGTTCATTGATACCAGCTCAGCATTCAACACCATAGCACCCTCCAAGCTCATCATTAAGCTTGAGGCCCTGGGTCTCAACCCCGCCTTGTGCAATTGAGTCCTGGACTTTCTGATGGGCCGCCCACAGGTGGTGAAGGACGAAACAACATCTCCACTTCGCTGACCCTCAACACCACAAGGGTGCATTCTCAGCCCCCTCCTGTATTCCCTGTTCACCCATGACTGCGTGGCCATGCACGCCTCCAACTCAATCATCAAGTTTGCAGAAGACAGAATAGTAGTGGGCTTGATTACCAACAATGAAGAGACAGCCTACGGGGAGGAGGTGAGGAAAACAACCTCTCACTCAACGCCAACAAAACAAGGGAGATGATTGTGGACTTCAGGAAACAGCAGATGGAGCACCCCCCCCTATCCACATCGAAGGGACAGTGTGGATCAGTTGGAAAGTGTTAAGTTCCTCGGCGTACACATCACAGACAAACTGAAATGGTCCACCCAAACAGACAGTGTGGTGAAGAAGGCGCAACAGCGCCTCTTCAACCTCAGGAGGCTCAAGAAATTTGGCTTGTCACCTAAAACCCTGACAAACTATTAAAAATGCAAAATTGAGAGTATTCTGTCAGGCTGTATCACCTCCTGGTACGGCAACTGCGCCACCCTCAACCGCAAGGTTCTCCAGAGGGTGGTGTGGTCTACACAACACATCACCGGGGGCAAACTACCTGCCCTCCAGGACACCTACAGCACCCGATGTCACAGGAAGGCCAAAAAGATCATCAAGGACAACAACCACCAGAGCCACTGCCTGTTCACCCCGCTACAATCCAGAAGGTGAGGTCAGTACAGGTGCATCAAGGCTGGGACCGAGAGACTGAAAAACAGCTTCTATCTCAAGGCCATCAGACTGCTAAGCAGCAATCACTAACTCAGAGAGACTGCTGACTTACGTAGAGACTCACTAGTCACTTTAAACAATGCCACTTTAATAATGTTTACATATCTTACAATATTCATCACATATGTATATACTGCATCTTATACCAACTATTGCATCTTGCCTATGAAGCTCAGCCATCACTCATCGGTATGTCTATATGTACATATTCTTATTCCATCCCTTTAGATTTGATTGTATTAGGTAGTTGTTGGGGAATTGTTAGATTACTTGTTATTTTACTTGTATATTTTTGCACTATCGGAACTAGAAGCACAAGCATTTCTCTACACTTGCATTAACATATGCTAACCATGTGTATGTGACCAATACAATTTGATTTGATTTGAGGTTTGGAATGCTCTTTTTTTTGGTCTATTAACTAATGCACCACCTGGTTATGTAAAGAGGCAGGCCAAAACTCCCACCACAACAGGCTGAAATTTCAAACAGCTCTTACACTCATAATTTAAAAAATGTCACAGTATTAGTCCAATCTCATAGTGTGGAAATATATACAGTTGAAGTCGGAAGTTTACATACACCTTAGCCAAATACATTTAAACTCAGTTGTTCACAATTCCTGACATTTAATCCTAGTAAAAAGTCCCTGTCTTAGGTCAGTTAGGATAACCACTGTATTTTAAGAATGTGAAATGTCTGAATAATAGTAGACAGAATTATTTATTTCAGCTTTTATTTCTTTCATCACATTCCCAGTGGATCAGAAGTTTACATACACTCAATTAGTATTTGGTAGCATTGCCTTTAAATTGTTAAACTTGGGTCAAACAAGCTTCCCACAATAAGTTGGGTGAATTTTGGCACATTCCTCCTGACAGAGCTGGTGTAACTGAGTCAGGATTATAGGCCTCCTTGCTCGCACACACTTTTTCAGTTCTGCCCACATATTTTCTATGGGATTGAGGTCCGGGCTTTGTGATGGCCACTCCAAAACCTTGACTTTGTGGTCCTTAAGCCATTTTGCCACAACTTTGGAAGTATGCTTGGGGTCATTGTCCATTTGGAAGACCCATTTGCTACCAAGCTTTAACTTCCTGACTGATGTCTTGAGATGTTGCTTCAATATATCCACAAAATGTTCCTGCCTCATGATGCCATCTATTTTATGTGCACCAGTCCCTCCTGCAGCAAAGCCCCCCTACAACATGATGCTGCTACCCCCATGCTTCACGGTTGGGATGGTGTTCTTCGGATTGCAAGCCTCCCCTTTTTCCTCCAAACATAACAATGGTCATTATGGCCAAACAGTTCTATTTTTTTTGTTTCATCAGACCAGAGGACATTTAAAGTATGATCTTTGTCCCCATGTGCAGTTGCATTTTTTATGACGGTTTTGGAGCAGTGACTTCTTCCTTGCTGAGTGGCCTTTCAGGTTATGTCGATATGGGACTCGTTTAATGTGGATATAGATACTTTTGTACCTGTTTCCTCCAGCATCTTCACAAGGTCCTTTGCTGTTGTTCTGGGATTGATTTGCACTTTCGCACCAAAGTATGTTAATCTCTAGGAGACAGAATGCGTCTCTTTCCTGAGCTGTATGACGGCTGCGGGGTCCCCTGGTGTTTATACTTGCATACTATTGTTTGTACAGATTAATGTGGTACCTTCAGGCGTTTGGAAATTGCTCCCAAGGATGAACCAGACTTGTGGAGGTCTATATTTTTTTCAGAAGAGTTGGCTGATTTATTTTGTTTTTCACATGATGTCAAGCAAAGAGGCACTGAGTTTGAAGGTAGGCCTTGAAATACATCCACAGGTACACCTCCAATTGACTCAAATGATGTAAATTAGCAATCAGAAGCTTCTAAAGCCATGGCATAATTTTCTGGAATTTTAAAAGCTGTTTAAAGGCACAGTCATCTTAGTGTATGTAAACTTCTGACCCACTGGAATTGTGATACAGTGAATTATAAGTGAAATAATCTGTCTGTAAACAATTGTTGTTAAAATTACTTGTGTCATGCACAAAGTAGATGTCCTAACCGACTTGCCAAAACAATGGTTTGTTCTCAAGAAATATGTGGAGTGTTTGAAAAACGAGTTTTAATGACTCCAACCTAAGTGTATGTAAACGTCCGACTTTAACTGTATAAAACACAGGAAAATCACATTTTTGACTGCACTGGGGCTTTAACTCATACATTCATGAAACATAGTTCCTTTAGTCATAATTAGTTACACGGCAGTGGTACGAGCAGTAGGCTAGCCATAAACTTTACATAGCCATAATATCCTCAAATACTATAATGTATTTCAAAGAACTGAGCCAAACTTGGGAAGCTTTTCACTTTCGGACGTCACTAGGTCATGTACTTTTGGCCGTGGTGCCGTGCCATCCCCTAGACGGGTCGCATGTCACCCCTGTAAACTGTCTCTAACCCTTCTCTAACTTTCCAGCAGATCAAGCAACCTTCATTAGGCAGATTTACGAGGTGGCCAAATGATTACTGCCCGGCTATTTGTCAGCCGGCCAGACGGCCGGGGGAGAGACAAGGCACATGCAAATAAATTATGAACAGAGTCGTTTTTAAAAAGAGTTTATTACAGTCGTTAATGGTGCGCCAGATTACTTTGCACAGGATTTAAAGGTATATTATGCAAAATCTGAAAAACAAACCTTATAATACTTAATCAAACATGCATAAAGCTGTCGCCAGGGCTTAATAAATTATCCCAATTACCTTACTTCCAGATTGTGATTGCTTTTACTAATTAAATAAACAGTGTAATAATTTGAGTGGTGGCTGAGGATTGATATCAGATTTGCGAACACAGAGATAATGACTTCTGCAGAGAGCTCTGGGGATTATGATTAAAATGGGAGGACATCCATTCCATCCATTACAGAATGCTTAATTTCTCTACATGCCCAGTTGCCCACCAACTGAACTGCTTTGTAGGGAACCAAATTAGGTTGTCACAGCATTGTCACATGGTAATGTCACAACTTATTTGCAACGTTGTGATAACGTCATGCAGCCTATTAGTAACAAAGCCCTGTCAAACTCTACAAACGCAGCAACGTGCTATGAAAGATTGTAAGAAAGAGACCTAGAGCCTAAGTCTTGCAGTGATGGTACTGGTGATTAAAGGGTGTTGTTGGAGTGAAAGGAGGGAACCAAGTTTTTTCTGCACCAGGAACCAAGTTTAGATTTGGTTATTTTCTTGTAGGGATCCAAAGAGCAAAAGGGAAAAGTATTACAGGAACTTAAGTACAAAAATATAACTACATTTAATAAAAGTAAACTGCTGGTTTAAATAATGACAACAATAACCCTGTGTAGGCCTACAGTACATCTAAAAAGGCGACCTCTCCAGATGGTGAGCAGTGAGCATTAACCGAGTAGGACATCAGAGAGGCACGTGTACCTGGTATAGAGAAGGGTGGAGACACGCTGTCCCGAAGAAGGGGACCTCTTGACCAAATGGTTAAGGTGTTGGCTAACCAGTCACTGGGTCCGGATTTGAGTCCTTGTGGGGGAACCCTCTGAATTCGCTACAATATGATGTGGTTAGCTGATACGTAAAATACCTGTTCAGTCGTTGTAAGAGCAGGCATGTGTCATCAACGTCTGAGCAGGGGAACACAACTTATAACTAGACACATTCAGTGCATTCAGAAAGTATTCACACCCCTTGACTTTTTCCACATTTTGTTACGTTACAGCCTTATTCTAAAGGATTACATTAAAAAAATTCCTCATCACTCTACACAATAACCCATAATGAGTTAGCAAAAACAGTTTTTTGAATTATCTGCAAATGTATTAAAAATAAAAAACAGAAATACCTTATTTACATAACTATTCAAACCCTAACAGAAATACCTTATTTACATAACTATTCAAACCCTAACAGAAATACCTTATTTTCATAACTATTCAAACCCTTTGCTATGAGACGCGCAATTGAGCTCAGGTGCATCCCTTTTCCATTGATCATCCTAGAGATGTTTCAACAACTTGATTGGAAAGGCACACACCTGTCTATATAAGTTCCCACTGTTGACAGTGCATGTCAGAGAAGGTGGAACGGGTAGGAAGGGTTGGACGATTCTCACTAGAGGAGTGCTATGTTTTTGCAACAGAATCTCCGTAAGCTTGGACGCACGAGGTTCGACTTCAAACAAGGAAACACCAGAATCCATTGTTCTATATTGTTGTAGGCGGTTTTAGCAACAGCAGCGCTAGACTGTGGTTGACATGGATGATAGTTCTGATGGTATGGGTGGTATGATGAAAGTCATGGACCTGGATGGTCTGTGGTGAAAAGATAAAGTTAAAAGAATGGCACTGCTATAAGCGCTGCTGACAGCAGTAGCAGTTCTAGTGTTGAGAACGTGAAGAGGGTGAAGGTAGTGAAAAACAAAAGCAATGATGTGTCTCATCTAGACCCTATTCGATTAAACAATGCCGTTAAGAAAGAGATAGGGGAAGTCACGTTAGCCCGGTTCATTGGTAATGGTAGACCGTTAACATTCTGTGCTGACCATGTTCAGCAAGGGAAGATTCTGAAAATGAATTCTCTCAATGGGAAGAAAATCACAGTCAAGTCTGGAACTTCAGCTAAGCTGAGAGGGGTCATTTCTGGAGTTCCACTATTCATATGCATAGATTATATAAAATAAAATGGTAGAAGCCAAAAGGCTGTTCAGTAAGAAAGAGGGGCAGAGAAGTGAAAGCCTGTCATTATTATTCATGTTTGAGAAGGTTGTACCTAAGAAAGTACAGATGGGCTTCCTGGCTTTCACTGTTAGAGAGTTTGTCCCACCTCCATTAAGGTGTTTTAAATGCCAAAGAATGGGACATGTAGTGGCTCTGTGCAAAGGAAAGAAAAGATGTGCCAAGTGTGGAGGGGAACATGATTGTGGTGAATGTGGGAACAATATCAAGGTTAAATGTTGTGGACTACAGGCAAAAGAGGGCCGATCACGCCCCCATTCACAATTACGGAGCTTTGGTGGAGCGAGTCGACTTTCAAATTCCTTGGTGTCAACATCACCGACAAACTTTAATGGTCCAAACACACCAAGACAGTCGGGCATGACAACACCTTTTCCCCCTCAGGAGACTGAAAAGATTTGGCATGGGTCCACAGATCCTCAAAAAGTTCTACAGCTGCACCATCGAGAGCATCCTGACCTGTTGCATCACCGCCTGGTATGTCAACTGCTCGGCATCCGATCGTAAGGCGCTACAGAGGGCAGTAAGTACGGCCCAGTACATCACTGGGGCCAACCTTCCTGCCATCCACGACCTATATACTAGGCATATCAGAGGAAGGCCCAAAAAATTGTCAGACTCCAATCATCTAAGTCATAGACTGTTCTCTTTGCTACCGCAGACTGGGGCGAAGGTTTACCTTCCAACAAGTCAACGACCATAAGCACACATCCCAGAAAACTGTGGCTTTAGGACAAGTCTCTGAATGTTCTTGAGTGGCCCAGCCAGGGCCCGAACTTGAACCCGATCGAACATCTCTGGAGAGACATGAAAACAGCTGTGTAGTAACGCTCCCCACCCAACCTGACATAGCTTGAGAGGATCTGCAGAGAAGAACGGAAGAAACTCTCCAAATACAGGTGTGCCAGCTTGTAGAGTCATACCCAAGAAGACTCGAGGCTGTAATCGTTACCAAAACTGCTTCAACAAAGTACTGAGTCTGAATAATTATGTTAATGTGATATTTCGGCATACATTTCTAAAAAAAATGTTTGCTTTGTCATTATAGGGTATTGTGTGTAGATTGATGAGGGGAAAAAACAATGGAATCCATTTTAGAATAAGGTTGTAACGTAACAAAATTTGGAAAGAATCAAGGGGTCTGAATACATCCTGAATGCACTGTAGCTAACTGATAGTTTCAGCCAAACACAAAAAGATGAACCTTATGTTTAGCCGTAGCCTGCCACTAGTTTGCTCCCATTTCGTGGGTGTGAACACCATTCTGTCACATGATTATGTTTTACATACAGTACCAGTCCAAAGTTTGGACACAGCTGCTCATTAAAGGGTTTTTCTTAATTTTACTATTTTTGACATTGTAGAATAATAGTGAAGACATCAAAACTATGAAATAACACAAATGGAATCATGTAGTAACCAAAAAAGTGTTAAACAAATCAAAATATATTTTAGATTTTAGATTCTTCAAAGTAGCCACCCTTTACCTTGATGACAGCTTTGCACACTCTTGGCATTCTCTCAACCAACTTCACCTGGAATGTGTTTCAATTAACAGATAAATATGGCAGTGTGCCATATTAAAAGTTAATTTGTGGAATTTCTTTCCTTCTTAATGCGTTTGACGCAAGGTAAGGGTGGTATACAGAAGATAGCCCTATTTGGTAAAAGTTCATATTATGGCAAGAACAGCTCAAATATGCCTGCTCAGCTACCCTGAAAGAGGCGTTAGTTTCCCTAAATGCAACAAAAGTGAAATGTTATGCTAATTTAACCCCTCTCCGGTAACACTTTGTTTTAAGGGGTAAATACACTGTAAAAATATTGTAATTAATTGTAATAACTCATGTAACTGGTGGTAATTGCGTTCTGTAATTACAGAGGTGTAACAACAAATGCTTGTTACCATGATTGTTATAAATGGGCAAGTTTATACTAAATTAATACATTTAGTGTTTAGTTTCTTCTCAGCTGCATCTGATTCAGTAATAACTTTTCAGAAAGTTGTAATCTCTTGTGGACAGATTATTTTATTTATTTAACCAGGAAGGGCTCATTGAGATTTGAAATCTCTTTTTCAAGAGTGTCCTGGCCAAGATAGGCAACACCAAG
The DNA here is from genome assembly GCF_045791955.1 of Oncorhynchus clarkii lewisi. NCBI lineage: Eukaryota > Metazoa > Chordata > Actinopteri > Salmoniformes > Salmonidae > Oncorhynchus > Oncorhynchus clarkii. The sequence continues at coordinate 22,964,234 of NC_092175.1, read as the reverse complement.
TCATTACACAATTACAGACAGACAACATGAAAAACTACAAGGAATCTAGTAAAAACCATATAATTCACAAGACTAAAACATAATCATAAAACAGCAAATGAAAAATATTGACAGGTCAGGGAATCAGCCTCAAAATCCTTCATCAGTGATTTAAAAGGACAAGTTCTTCCAGTTTGAAAGTATTTTGTAAGGCGTTCCAAGCCGATGGCGCAGAGGACATAAAAGCCCTTTTACCAAATTCAACCATTAGCCGGATAAAGTCCTGCAAACAAAGAAAACAAGAATGTGTTCTTAACTGACTTGCCTAGTTAAATAAAGGTACAATTATATTAAAATAAAAAGAGAGTACCCACCACATTTCTGAACAATAAAAATGCCCAAATAAAATGGTAGTAAACCCAAAATGGCTTTGTAAATAAAAGTATACCAGTGACTGAACCTATGAGTGACTAGAGAAGGCCAGCCAACCCTGGTCTATAAAGTTCAGTGGTGCATAGGGGTTTTGCTGTTTAAAATCAAATAAATCTCAATGCGCCAAGGTAAAGGGTGTCAATTGATCTCAAACACTGAGTAGAAGCATTCATATATAAAATATAGTATATTAAAGGCATAAATGTAGCTGATACTAGCATCCTTCTGGCTTCAAAAGAAAAACAGGCCTTACTCCTAAAATAAAATACCAACTTCAGCTTCAATTTTCAATCTTCATCTTCAAAAGTGGTTGAATATGCAATTTAAAAGAGAGGCCCTCATCAATTAAAATTCCAAGATATTTACAGGAGGTTAGTCTCAATCTCATTGCCCTGACAGGTAGTAATAGGTTCCAAGATCTATTTTGTGCTTAAGAAAATACCATTAGTTTAGTTTTGTCAGAATTGAGGATACGCTTCAATTGACAGAAGGTATGTTGAACAGTGTAAAAAGCAGTTTGCAAGTCCTGGAAAGCTTTTGTGAGAGACGAGACACAACAATAAATAACAGTATCATCAGCATAAAAGTGAAGTTGCGCATTTTGCTCATTTTTGTCTAAATGATTTATATAAATAGTGAATTAGAAGGGACCAAGTACAGAGCCCTGGGGCACACCATTACAGACAGACAATTTAACAGACATGAGCCCATCAAATTGAGTGACTATCAGACAGATAGTTAGCAAACCATGCAACGGCATGCTTCAAAAGACCTACACTTGACAATCTCTGCCTCAGTATAGCATGATCAACTGTATCAAAAGACTTAGAGAGATCAATAAAAAGTGAGACACAGTGCTGTTTTTGTCAAGGGCTTCAGTGATATCATTTAAAACCTTCATGGCTGCTGTAGTTGAGCTATGCTTCTTCCTGAAGCCCAATTGGTGCATTTATAAAATATAGTTAGTACATAAAAATTATTTTAGCTGTTCACTCACAAGGGTTTCAAGTATTTTCACCAGGAGTGACAGCTTTGAGATTGGCCTATAATTATTTAAAAGAGTTGGATCTATATAGGTACAATATAGGTCAATCTCAATGACTGGGGTCTACCATACCAGTGTCATCCCAACCTGAACCTCCTTGCGAGAGGACAAACCCACAAGTACACCACAGAGTACATGTAATATCTGTACAAGTTTAATGTAATTACTAGATGTTACACAGGATTTAGATACTTAAAATGAAGTGTATCTTGAGGGATACTTACTTGTAATTAATGTGGACTTATATAGGACATTACCCCTCCTGACAACCTGGGCCTCATTTTAAGGCTTCCGGAAGCGCCATCCAAGTGAGAGGATAAACACAGGATAAATCTGTATAGGTACAATGCAAGTACTAGGTGTTACACTGGATTTAGCTAGTTAAAATTAAGTATATCTTGAGGTGTACTTGTCAAATGTTTCTGGAGGGGGGGGTACTTTCTCGTAATTAGTGTGTACTTATATAGTATGTTAGACATTCTGACCTTCATTTTAAAGCTTTTGGAAGCACCATCCAAGTGAAAAATATATACACTAGTACACCACAGAGTACTAATAATATCTGCACAAGGACAATGTAATTACTAGGTGTTACACAGGATTTAGCTAGTTAAATATCTGTTAGATTTATAACTTAATTGAACAAAGACATACACTGAGAACACAAAACATTAAGATCACCTGCTCTTTCCATGACATAGACTGGTATTTTTGGTATTTTATTAGGATCCTATTAGCTATTGCAAATGCAGCAGCTACTCTTCCTGGGGTCCACACAAACCATGAAACATGACATAATAAAGAACATTAATAGACAAGTGCAGCTTAAGGACAGAACTACATACATTTAGAAATGGCACACATAGCCTGAATATCAATACATACACACAAAATATCTAGGTCAAATAGGGGAGAGGCATTGTGTCGTGAGGTGTTGCTTTATCTGTTTGTTTTTTTTAACCAGGTTTACTGTTAATTTGAGCAATATAAGAGAGTTTCATGCAATAATGGCTCTATACAGTGGGGCAAAAAAGTATTTAGTCAGCCACCAATTGTGCAAGTTCTCCCACTTAAAAAGATGAGAGAGGTGTTTCTAGTTATTATACATGTGTTTCCTTGCTGGCTACAGCTTAGTTTATACAATCAAAGTGATGGGAGCATACTTACTGAGTTGAAAAAAACATGTAAATTACAGTGGGGCAAAAAAGTATTTAGTCAGCGACTAATTGTGCAAGTTCTCCCACTTAAAAAGATGAGAGAGGCCTGTAATTTTTATCATAGGTACACTTCAACTATGCCAGTCAAAATTAGGAAAAAAAAATCCAGAAAATCACATTGTAGGATTTTTAATGAATTTATTTGCAAATTATGGTGGAAAATATGTATTTGGTCACCTACAAACAAGCAAGATTTCTGGCTCTCACAGCCCTGTAACTTCTTATTTAAGAGGCTCCTCTGTCCTCCACTCGTTACCTGTATTAATGGCACCTGTTTGAACTTGTTATCAGTATAAAAGACACCTGTCCACAACCTCAAACAGTCACACTCCAAACTCCACTATGACCAAGACCAAAGAGCTGTCAAAGGACACCAGAAACAAAATTGTAGACCTGCACCAGGCTGGGAAGACTGAATCTGCAATAAGTAAGCAGCTTGGTTTGAAGAAATCAACTGTGGGAGCAATTATTAGGAAATGGAAGACATACAAGACCACTGATAATCTCCCTCGATCTGGGGCTCCACGCAAGATCTCACCCCATGGGGTCAAAATGATCACAAGAACGGTGAGCAAAAATCCCAGAACCACACGGGGGGACCTAGTGAATGACCGGCAGAGAGCTGGGACCAAAGTAACAAAGCCTACCATCAGTAACACACTACGCCGCCAGGGACTCAAATCCTGCGGTGCCAGACGTGTCCCCCTGCTTAAGCCAGTACATGTCCAGGCCTGACTGAAGTTTGCTAGAGAGCATTTGGATGATCCAGAAGAAGATTGGGAGAATGTCATATGGTCAGATGAAACCAAAATAGAACTTTTTGGTAAAAACTCAACTCGTTGTGTTTGGAGGACAAAGAATGCTGAGTTGCATCCAAAGAACACCATACCTACTGTGAAGCATGGGGGTGGAAACATCATGCTTTGGGGCTGTTTTTCTGCAAAGGGACCAGGACGACTGATCCGTGTAAAGGAAATAAAGAATTTTGAGTGAAAACCTCCTTCTATCAGCAAGGGCATTGAAGATGAAACGTGGCTGGGTCTTTCAGCATGACAATGATCCCAAACACACCGCCCAGGCAAACAAAGGAGTGGCTTCGTAAGAAGCATTTGAAGGTCCTGGAGTGGCCTAGCCAGTCTCCATATCTCAACCCCATAGAAAATCTTTGGAGGGAGTTGAAAGTCCGTGTTGCCAAGCAACAGCCCCAAAACATCACTGCTCTAGAGGAGATCTGCATGGAGGAATGGGCCAAAATACCAGCAACAGTGTGTGAAAACCTTGTGAAGACTTACAGAAAACGTTTGACCTCTGTCATTGCCAACAGAGGGTATATAACAAAGTATTGAGATAAACTTTGTTATTGACCAAATACTTATTTTCCACCATAATTTGCAAATAAATTCATTAAAAATCCTACAATGTGATTTTCTGGATTTTTTTCCCTCATTTTGTCTGTCATAGTTGAAGTGTACCTATGATGAAAATTACAGGCCTCTCTCATCTTTTTAAGTGGGAGAACTTGCACAATTGGTGGCTGACTAAATACTTTTTTGCCCCACTGTATACTGTAATACTGTAAGCTTTCTTGAATTTGTTCTGGATTTGTAGACTGTGAAAAGACCCCTCGAGGCATGTTTGGTGGGGTAACTGTATATGTCAGAGCTGTGTGTAAGTTGACTATGCAAACAACTTGGAATTTGGAATCCATTCATGTTTTTTATAAAAATAAGAAGTGATGCAGTCATTTTCTTCTCAACTCTTAGCAATGAGAGACTGGCATGCATAGTATTTATATTAGCCCTGTAACGGTTCCGTAACCACAGACGTTTGGGAGACGGGAAGCAAGTACAGGGTGAGGATTTAATAATAAATAGACATGAAACGGGAGCCCAAGGAGACAGCCATGGCTTGTGAGCTTCTCGAGCCAGCTGAGGCATGGGAGCCTGACGAGCCAGCTGAGGCATCCCCGGTTGCTTCGGCAGTGGCACCGGACCCGACGTCACCACAATTTTTTATTTTATTCCTGATGCTTCCAATTGTGGTGTCTGCATTCTGTAATGGTTCCTTAACCACAGATGCTGGGAGACGGGAAGCAAGTGCAGGGTGTGGATTTAATAATAAATAGACATGAAACTAAACAAGAACAGCATCTGGACAAGAGAAACAAAACAACATCAATGCAGACACAGGGATGAAACTGAGGAAGTGACAGATATAGGGGAGGCAATCAATGACGTGATGGAGTCCAGGTGAGTCCGATGAAGCGCTAGTGCGCTTAACGATATTGACAGGTGTGCGTAATGATGAGCAGCCTGGCGACCTTGAGCGCCAGAGAGGGGGAGCGAGAGCAGAAGTGACAAGCCCCCTGATTACAAGGAAGAGCAAAATGTGCCACTCTGTTCTGGGCCAGCTGCAGCTTAAATAGGTATTTCTTTGCAGCACTTGGCCCCATGACTGGACAACTGGACAGATCTCTCCCCATCTTTACAACCATTGAATCTATATATTTTGACCATGACAGTTTACAATCAAAGGTAACACCAACTATCCAGGTGAAAGCTATGATCCGTTATTGATGTGACTTGTTTATTCCCCTTCAATCAGTGTAGATGAAGGGGAGGAGACCGGTTAAACAATATTTTTTAAGCCTTGAGACAATTGAGACACGTATTGTGTATGTGTGCCAATCGGAGGTTGAATGGGCAAGACAAAATATTTAAGTGCCTCTGAACAGAGTATGGTAGTAGATGTCAAGCGCACCGATTTGTGTCAAGAACTGCAACGGTGATGGGTTTTTCATGCTCAACATTTTCCTGTGTATCAAGAATGGTCCACCACCCAAAGGACATCCAGCCAACTTGACACAACTGTGGGAAGCATTGTAGTCAACATGGGCCAGCATCCCTGTGGAGCACTTTCGACACCTTGTATTCCATGCCCCAACAAATTGAGGCTGTTCTGAAGGGAAAAGATAGAGCAACTCAATATTAGGAGGTGTTCCTAATTTTTGGTATACACAGTGTATGTTTGTTTTTTCAGATGTGCAACTGCGAGAGGTAGAACTAAAGGCAAAAAGTGAACAACAGAAATTAGAGCTTGAGCACAAGGAAAGGGAAAGAGAACGTGCAGCCAGACTAGATCAAGAACAAGAAGTATGTACGCATGCTACTCTATTAAAAAAGATTGAAACAGCCGGCTTGTACCGCCTTTCAACAAAAAGGAGATGGATGACTAATTTACTCTGTTTGAGGGGATTGCCACATCCCTAAAATGGCCACGGGACATTTGGTCACTGCTCCTCCAAAGTGTTCTTGTGGGAAAATCTCAGAATGTGTACGCCGCTTTATATCTTGACCAGAGTTCAGATTATGACCATGTTAAAGCTGCTATCCTTCAGGTTTACGTGTTGGTCCCAGACACACACAGACAACAGTGACATAAATTACGAAAGACAGAATCACAAAGTCTTGTTGAGATCGCCAGGGTATAAGCATGTCTTTCTGAATGGTGGTGTGATTCTCAGGAGGTCAAGGACCTTGAGGATTTAACTTCTTTGGGACTGGGGGGCAGTATTGAGTAGCTTGGGTAAAAAGGTGCCCAGAGTAAACTGCCTGCTACTCAGGCCTACAAGCTAGAATATGCATATAATTAGTAGATTTGGATAGAAAACACTCTGAAGTTTCTAAAACTGTTTGAATGATGTCTGTGAGTATAACTGAACTCATAAGGCAGGCAAAAACCTGAGAAAAAATCCAACCAGGAAGTGGTAAATCTGAGGTTTGTAGTTTTTCAAGTCTTTGCCTATCGAATATACAGTGTTTATGGGGTCATATTGCACTTCCTAAGGCTTCCACTAGATGTCAACAGTCTTTAGAACCTTGTTTGAGGCTTCTACTGTGAAGTGGGGGCGAATGAGAGATGATTCAACCAGAGGCCTGCCAGAGTGCCATGAGCTGATCACGCGCACTCACGTGAGATCGACCTGCGTTCCATTGCATTTCTGAAGACAAAGGAATTCTCCGGTTGGAACATTATTGAAAATTTATGTTAAAAACATCCTAAAGATTGATTCTATACATCGTTTGACATGTTTCTAGGGACTGTAACGGAACTTTTTGACTTTTTGTCTGGACCTAGTGATTGCGCCTCATGAATTTGGATTACTGGGTTAAACGCACAAACAAAAATGAGGTATTTGGATATAAATGATGGACTTTATCGAACAAAAGCTACAGTTAGCTAACCATGGTTTCCATGTGTTTGATGCAATTCCATTCACTCCGTTCCAGACATTATTATGAGCCGTCTTCCCCTCAGCAGCCTCCACTGTAGCTAACATTGCTAGCTAACTACCTTTGCTAAATCATCCAGCTGACTTCATGTATCCAAAAAAACAAAACAAATTGCATGGAAGATGTACTTTCTCTCTCCCGTGCTGATGCTTTTGACCTACAACACTTTGTTTCTTTCGTGGCATCTTTTGTGTCTGGATTTTGCACATTGATCATCTTCTTGACCACGTTCTTTTCGCACTATTACATAAGTCAGTGTCAACACGTGTAGGCACATTCAAGGTCATGTTATTTGAGCGTGTTGCGAAAATGAGCAGATATTGACATGACACTGTAATTCCTGGGATAAATAATTGCACCAATGCATCCTTTCCAAAAGTGAGAATGTTCCTCAACAGTGAAACCACAGCTAGAACAATGACCCACATGTTTCACCGGCTATATAAATGAGAAGCATCCGGTTTGCATTTCCACTCACTACCAAATATGCTGATGAGAGGACGCCAAGTGGCCTGTCATGGGAGAACATGGAGCGAGATGGATTTTGGCCAGTATTCTGCTAACTTTCTCATCTCCATACAGTTTTCTGTTTCCAAAACTAAAATCTGTAACAAAGACAGACAATTTTGCCAAAGTTTCAAAAATGTCGTTGTTTAGAAGGAGTGAAAGGATGAATTGAGTTCAGAGTAGGCTTCTCTTAACCGAAAAATGCAAATAAATGGTAGGAAGAGCCAATAGGATCTCAATAGCTCACACTTGGCTCTACCCACTTCCTTGCTTGTTCTGCCCACTATGATTAATTTAATCCCATTGGAACCGACAGTCTATCTGGAGTTAGTTATGAAATCTTTGGTGAAACCCTTGCAAGGTCACACAATGGAATAAGAGTTTGTCTTTTGACCATTTTACTTGCATTTATAAACCATTATTCAACTTAATAGACAGATTGGTTGTTTAGCAACAAAACTGACGCGTGCGCGCAACTATGGGCCAAAACAGAAGGGTTTGCCTTAGATTGTTGACAACATGTCAGCTATATTTTGTCTCCACTGTTTATGGAAAACATAACACAATTTGCACACTGAGCACTTGTTGACTCTCAAATACATTGTTACATTGAGCCATTTACTATTCCCCATATAGCATTTTCTTGTCATTCTTGCTAGCAATCTGGCCATCCAGAATTACAACAACACGCTAACTTCTGCCCCACTGAAGCACACACATTGTTTTTGTGATGTTGATGTTGTCAGGCTTACAATTTGGCAAGCACAAATGACTATCTCACAATTTTAACCATAGCTGTTTAATTCATTTTAATGTGTCCATTTTGGGTGGATTTATGATTAAAGTAATTGACCCATTGTCAAATGCAAATGATTTAACAATTGAAAGTAAAAATAAAATGTGAACCATTGTGAACCCTGGCCCTCGCTTCATACTCGTCGCCAAACCCACTTGCTCCAGGTCATCTACAAGTCTCTGCTAGGTAAAGCCCCGCCTAATCTCAGCTCACTGGTCACCATAGCAGCACCCACCCGTAGCACGCGGTCCAGCAGGTACAGTGCCTTGCGAAAGTATTCGGCCCCCTTGAACTTTGCGATCTTTTGCCACATTTCAGGCTTCAAACATAAAGATATAAAACTGTATTTTTTTGTGAAGAATCAACAACAAGTGGGACACAATCATGAAGTGGAACGACATTTATTGGATATTTCAAACTTTTTTAACAAATCAAAAACTGAAAAATTGGGCGTGCAAAAGTATTCAGCCCCCTTAAGTTAATACTTTGTAGCGCCACCTTTTGCTGCGATTACAGCTGTAAGTTGCTTGGGGTATGTCTCTATCAGTTTTGCACATCGAGAGACTGACATTTTTTCCCATTCCTCCTTGCAAAACAGCTCGAGCTCAGTGAGGTTGGATGGAGAGCATTTGTGAACAGCAGTTTTCAGTTCTTTCCACAGATTCTCGATTGGATTCAGGTCTGGACTTTGACTTGGCCATTCTAACACCTGGATATGTTTATTTTTGAACCATTCCATTGTAGATTTTGCTTTATGTTTTGGATCATTGTCTTGTTGGAAGACAAATCTCCGTCCCAGTCTCAGGTCTTTTGCAGACTCTATCAGGTTTTCTTCCAGAATGGTCCTGTATTTGGCTCCATCCATCTTCCCATCAATTTTAACCATCTTCCCTGTCCCTGCTGAAGAAAAGCAGGCCCAAACCATGATGCTGCCACCACCATGTTTGACAGTGGGGATGGTGTGTTCAGGGTGATGGGCTGTGTTGCTTTTACGCCAAACATAACGTTTTGCATTGTTGCCAAAAAGTTACATTTTGGTTTCATCTGACCAGAGCACTTTCTTCCACATGTTTGGTGTGTCTCCCAGGTGGCTTGTGGCAAACTTTAAACGACACTTTTTATGGATATCTTTAAGAAATGGCTTTCTTCTTGCCACTCTTCCATAAAGGCCAGATTTGTGCAATATACGACTGATTGTTGTCCTATGGACAGAGTCTCCCACCTCAGCTGTAGATCTCTGCAGTTCATCCAGAGTGATCATGGGCCTCTTGGCTGCATCTCTGATCAGTCTTCTCCTTGTATGAGCTGAAAGTTTAGAGGGACGGCCAGGTCTTGGTAGATTTACAGTGGTCTGATACCCCTTCCATTTCAATATTATCGCTTGCACAGTGCTCCTTGGGATGTTTAAAGCTTGGGAAATCTTTTTGTATCCAAATCCGGCTTTAAACTTCTTCACAACAGTATCTCGGACCTGCCTGGTGTGTTCCTTGTTCTTCATGATGCTCTCTGCGCTTTTAACGGACCTCTGAGACTATCACAGTGCAGGTGCATTTATACGGAGACTTGATTACACACAGGTGGATTGTATTTATCATCATTAGTCATTTAGGTCAACATTGGATCATTCAGAGATCCTCACTGAAATTCTGGAGAGAGTTTGCTTCACTGAAAGTAAATGGGCTGAATAATTTTGCACGCCCAATTTTTCAGTTTTTGTTAAAAAAGTTTGAAATATCCAATAAATGTCGTTCCACTTCATGATTGTGTCCCACTTGTTGATTCTTCACAAAAACATACAGTTTTATAGCTTTATGTTTGAAGCCTGAAATGTGGCAGAAGGTCACAAAGTTCAAGGGGGCCGAATACTTTCGCAAGGCACTGTATATCTCACTTGTCACCCCCAAAGCCAATTCCTCCTTTGGCCGCCTTTCCTTCCAGTTCTCTGCTGCCAATGACTGGAACAAACTGCAAAAATCACTGAAGCTGGAGACTCATATCTCCCTCACTACCTTTAAGCACCAGCTGTCAGAGCAGCTCACAGATCACTGCACCTGTAAATAACTTATCTGTAAATATCCCATCCAACTACCTCATCCCCATACTGTATTTATGTATTTATCTTTGCTCCTTTGCACCCCATTATCTCTACTTGCACATTCATATATACATATATTCTGCACATCTACCATTCCAGTGTTTAATTGCTATATTTGAATTACTTCGCCACCATGGCCTATTTATTGCCTTACCTCCCTTATCCTACGTCATTTGCACATACTGTATATATACTTTTTCTACTGTATTATTGACTGTTTGTTTATTCCATGTGTAACTCTGTGTTGTTGTATGTGTCGAACTGCTTTCCTTTATCTTGGCCAGGTCGCAGTTGTAAATGAGAACTAGCCTACCTGGTTAAATAAAGGTGAAATAAAAAAATCAAATAAAACATGTGTTTAATGCTTAACAATGACAAATAACACTGTCATAAATGTAATTCATGTAAGGAAAGAAAGGTATTGTTTTATGTCACATGATATGTGAAGACATTAATGCATACGTTTTGGACAACTCATGAACTAAGATGTGAAACATGTTTTGATTCAACTCATGTATTATATTGAATGTAGGCTCCCTGTTCTGCCTGTGTTCATGTGTGTAAAATTGCCTTGGCTGAGAGGGCAGGCTACCGGCAGTGGTGTAGGCCTAGTGTAGGCCAACTTTCTCCGAAAAATGCTTTTGAAGTATATGGAGCGTTCCTTTTTTTATTCATATTTTTGGCAATCAGAGATTACCCGCCTATTTTTACCACTACATCACTGGCTACCAGAAGTCCTATTTGAAGTTCATGGTAATACACATTGTAGCCCAGTCAAGTAAGTTGACCATGTGTGTATCCCTTTTTCCTGGGATAGTTTCAGCCCCGGCCCCCATTTCACGTGTCCCGACATTTCAGGCTACAAAAAAAGGTCAATTTGTCAGCTAGGAGCATCAATTAATATAGGCCTAATCAATGACCATAGCTGAATGTCATTAGGAACACTTCTTGTTGTTTTGTGACAGATGTCTATTTCCAGTCATCAAATGGCACGAGTAGACATGTAGTTTGGATGCTGAAATTATTTTGGAGTAGACGAACATGACAATCAGAGGAAAATATTATGACTGGTTTTGTTCATGCCACAGTAAAAGGTCATTCATTATTACTGTTTAAATGACATCTTTATTATTAGGGCCATAAATAATTGTGCACTCAATAGAGACACACAAATGTCATGGTGTAATTCACACTCTGGTTACATATGTGAGTCTTCATGTGTTAGTCTATAAGAGCTTTGCACACCTGGATTGTGCAATATTTGCCCATTATTCTTTTCAAAATTCTTTAAGCTCTATCAAGATGATGGCGATCATGGCTAGACAGCAATTTAAGTCTTGCCATAGATTTTTTTAGCAGATTTAAGTCAAAACTGTAACTTGGCCACTCAGGAACATTCACTGTTTTCTTGGTAAGCAACTCCAGTGTAGATGTGGCCTTGTGCTGTAGGTTATTGTCCTATTGAAAAAAAATCCTCTCCCAGTCTCTGGTGTCAAGCAGACTGAAGCAGGGTTTCCTCTAGGATATCTCCATCCCATTTCTTTCACTCCTGAAAAACTCCCCAGTATATGTCAAGCATACCCATACCACGATGCAGCCACCACCATGCTTGAAAATAAGGAGGCAGTAACTCAGTGATGTGATTTGTTGGATTTAGCCCAAACATAAGGCTTTGCATTCAGGCCAAAAAGTGTATCCCTTCGCTGTGTTTTTTTGCAGTATAACTTTAGTGCCTTGTTGCGTACCTATGTATGTTTTGGAAAATTTGTATTCTGTATATTTGTATTCTTCTTTTCACTCTGTCATTTAGGTCATTATTGTGGAGTCACTACAATGTTGATCCATCCTCAGTTTTCTCCCATCACAGCTATTGAACTCTACTACTACTGTAGCTTTTTTTAAATCACCAATGTCCCCATGGCCATATCCATGAGCAGTTTCATTCCTGTCCTGCAGCTCATTTCAGAAGGACGACTGTATCTTTGATGTGTCTGGGTGGTTTAATACATAAACCACAGCATAATTATTAACTTGACCATGCTTAAAGAGACATTCAATGTATGATTTGTTATTATTACCCATCTGCCAATCACTGCTCTTCTTTATGAGCCTTTCGTAAAGCTCCCTGGTCTTTGTAGTTGAATCTGTGCTTGAAATCCAATACTTGACTGTGGGACCTTACAGATGTTTTATGTATGAGGCACAGAGGAAGGGTTAGTTCGACAGAGTGAGTCCATGTAACTTATAATGTGATTTGTTAAGCCAGATTGTATTCATGAAATCATTTAGGATTGCCTGAACAAAGAGGCTGAATACTTATGCAATGACTATATATATATATATATATATATATATATATATATATATATTTTTTTTTTTGTTTGTTTTTTTTGTTTTCTTAAATAAATAAAAATCTTTCATTTGGACATTTCAGAGTATTTTGTATAGATTGTTCACAAAAAATGACAGTTAAATCCATTTGAATCCCACTTTGTAACACAATAAAATATGAAGAAATCCAAGGGGTCTGAATACTTTTGCAAAGAACTGTACATCGTAGGTTGTGTATTGTACCCAATGGTTTGTTGATATTCTGCTATTTTCCTCATATAGGAAGGAGCACAAGCTTGAAAAAGATACATAAATAACATCATGTCAGTCTGCACTTTCACCACTAGATAGAGCTGTTTGGTAAGCTTACCTCTCTTATTGTGATAACAATGTACATTATAACTCACAGCTTCTTTGTCTAACATATTTCACATGTTTCTTTCTGGTCTGTTCTTAGAATAATATAATATAAAAAGTTTTATTAGGAAACATTTTCCTTATACCCACTTACACTTAAGATGCACAAATGTATGCACACTCACTCACACACACACACACTCGGGTCAATGGTAAAGAGCTCTTCCATGGGCATGGCAGCAAACTGCCTTTTTTCATAGACGTGGGCAAATTTGAAGAATGTCCAGCTCATACATTAACAACATATCCTTTGACAAATGGGCAGATTCAGCAGCCATTACAGTTTCTACCTCCTTAAAGCAAACAGCACTAAAATGGTGCCAAAAGTTGATGTCCTCTCCTCCTACGTCTCCTTAATGAATGCAGTCCAGTGAATGCAGTCCAGTGCCCACACAGTTATTAAGAAAAACGACTTCCATAAACCAGTGTCTGTGATTTCTGTATCCGAGCCCCTCGTAAAGGAGGTATATACTGGTCCTAATCATTAATTACGTCAATATTAGCACCTCGTATGTTGTTCCCTTAAATCTCGAGGGCATTTGGAACAAGTACATCCTTCCAAACTTCTATGGCCACAAATACTGTGTGTAGTTTTTCTGTGGGATTAAAGTTGTTCTCAACACTGAATAAACTCTGACGTCAACCCCGAACCACATATAAATGGCAGTACTTTTATATTTATGTTGATGACTTTTTTATTTCTTCACCATCTCAATATTTTATGTTTAATTTCATTAAGAAAAATGCCTGATGCGAAGTTTGCAGTTGTGTGAAGGCCTGAGAATATGACCTTGTACGTCGATCGCTGTTGGTCTAAATCTACAGCAAAATCCCAGCAGCATTTCCCAATACATCGCCGTCCAACCCCAGAGTGACCACACGGCATAAGATTAAAGGGTGAAGATGTAAAAAATACTCTTAGAAGCCCAAATATACTTGAGGTAAATCAATTAATGAATTAACTAAGTAGAGGTCACAGCAAACAGTTGAGGAAAGACACATTAAATCAATTAGGAGGAGCCAATAAGAAGAGAGGAAGTTTAATTAAAAGTGTGCTTGGGGGTGTGGCGTTATGAGCTAGTTCAATGCATCTCCCTGTAAAGATGCATGAGGGCTGTCGCCAGATGCCAGACGTCTGCTCTGTGTCTGGGTGTAATGGCCGGCTCCTTACATACCAGGGTACGGACTTCAGTGGATTTTGTTTTTAAACTATTTTGGTTTTCCCAGTTTTGATTTGATTGTTTTGAGTTTTGTGTAGAGTTGAGCTTTGTTTCATTAGTTTGTTATAGTGTGAAGATGCAAAGAGTGTGTGTGTGTGTGTGTGTGTGTAAGCTTGCATAAGCGTGTGTCTGCATCTGAGGGACAATTTCAGTTTGGGTTTAAAAAAAAAAAATCCCTTTGAAAGATTGAATGTCTCTTCTCTTTCCCTCTACTTTCCCACAATCGTGGCTGATGGTATTCCATGGAATTAGAAGCTGGGAAGAGGTTAAAAACACACTGATCCTTTTTGCAGGGATTTGAATTGCTTTTCTGTGAGTGGTACTGCCTAACCATGACATATTGGATTTCTTGAGGACACAATCAGGAATATCTTGATATTATTCTTAAAAAGCACATGGTCACTGGGCAGTGCACAGACCTTTGGGAGGCAAGGTGCTCAAAATAAAAAAGGCCTATTTATTTTCGCATCATCACACATTGCAACAAGCCAGTGACTCCTAGGCCTAGAGGGCTACGAGAGACGATTGACAGCAGGAAAAGAGTGGCTATCAGCTGATCAGAGCGAATTATATAACTATGCTAACTAGCTAGTTATCTATGCTGCCAAAACAAACTAATTTTCAGTTGATTTGAGTTTGTTCTGCTGCTGACATCTGCCTCTTACTAGCAAGCAGTCGTTTGTCCCTAACAGTAGCTATGTTTCTAGTTACTTGTACAGTGATTTTTTTTTAAAGACATTTAGAAATTGTCTGCTACGGCACTCACACTCACTCACTCTCTCACACACACACACACACACACAATGCACTTGCATTGTTATAGCACCAAAAAAGTAATATGTGCTTAGGGGCAAATATGTACAATTATTGTATCATATAGTCAATCATAGCACAATGACTTTCAAAATACTAACAGTTGATGGCATTACGAAAACTGCATTACTTTTCATGTTTCAGTTCTACCTGCAGACAATAGACAATATGAAATCCATTGTTTTTTATAATTCACTTTCCTTTTACTGTAAACCACTACATTTTTTTGGTTGAGTGTCAAATGTGTGCATTTTTGGCAACATACTATCTATAAGTGAATGTGTCATCTTTACTTTATAGAATGTACAGTAGAAAAAAATAGTGACAGAATTGCTGCAGTAAAATCTTTATTAGCAACATGAAATTGCTGCCAGTGATCAACAACAAATCCAACATACATGGCTTTTGGTTCCAAATGTGTAAAAAATAAAACACAATTACTGTAAAAAAAGGAACAGAAGGGAAAAAACACAAAAATGCCCAGTCCTGTTCTAATCTAAACAATCTTCAGCATTTGGCCACATGTTCCCGTCCACATCACATCGATTGTCGTCTCTCGCTATGCATCTTGGATAGAATCGCTTGGCCTGCCTTATCCACCCCTGGCAGTCTGCAGCTGAGATGTCTCTGCATCTTGGATAGAAACGCCTGGCCTGCCTTATCCACCCCTGGCAGTCTGCAGCTGAGATGTCTCTGCAGCCAGCATCCATTGCAGGACATTTGGTCAAGTGGCCGATGATCATACACTTTCCACCTCCAGGCAGAAAAAAAAATATTCAATGGGGTTGAGGAAAGTCGAGTAGGGGGGGGGGAAACATTTTTGGATGGGCTGCAAAACCAGTTTGGGATTGCACGAGAATGGTGGAATGCTACATTGTCCCATGCAATCACAAATGTTTCCTTCCTCCTGTTCCCTTTCTGCTTCTGGCACCAGTTGTTGGTGGAGGTCATCTAAAAACAAAAGGCGCTCAGTGTTGTAGGGACCAATCTGGCATTTCTGCAGGACCAAACCAGCACTCCAGATTGCAGCACACATTGTGATATTTGCTCCTCTCTGACCCGGCACATCAACAGTGGCCCTTTTCCCAATGACGTTTCTTCCCTGCCGACATGTTTTTGCCAGGTTAAACCCTGCCTCATCTACATAAATTATTTCATGGGGGGTCTGATTAGCCCCCAACTCCATGACTCTGAAAGAAATCAAACACAGTATGTGTAAATGCTTTTCAGGATGTCCTACTGTATGTACTGTAACCCATGTTTACATGTAAAGTAGCATAGTGTTAAACTCACTATAGAACAAGACATATTGGATAGACCATACCTGGACGTATTGGTGCCAGAGTTCCTTGACCTGCTCACTATTCCTTTGAAAAGGAAATGTGTACAACTGTTTCATTCAAACTCTGTCTTTGGTCAGAGTCCGAGCAATGGTGGTCAGGCTGATGCTTTCCAAATTGTGAAATACCAGGTTCTGGTCTGAGTTTCTCAGTTTTATTGCTTTGTCAGCAATGACCAATCCTACAACGGCATGCTCTTGGTCTTCACTGAGGAGCTTTCCTTTTCCCCCAGAGGGAGGATGACGTTGCGTCCTTTAGAGGAACAAAAATACAACATATGTATTTGCATAGTGACTGGTGGCCTACAGTTACTGTGGGACATAGCAACAGTAATGATAGAAGAAGCCCTTGTGAAATGCATTACTTAACTGTTGATTTGTTGAAAATTCCCAGATAATGGAAGCCTCAGTTGACCATCTGAGATAGGCTGGACTCTTAATTTTTTTTTAACCTTTATTTAACTAGGCAAGTCAGTTAAGAACAAATTCTTATTTTCAATGACGGCCTAGGAACAGTGGGATAACTGCCTGTTCAGGGGCAGAACGACATATTTGTACCTTGTAAGCTCAAATCCCCGAGCTGACAACCTTCTGGTTACTAGTCCAACGCTCTAACCACTAGGCTTCCCTGTCGCCCCTTTCACCAGCCTCTCTCAGTGATAGACCCTGGTTTATCACATGGTCTATGATGGTGGCTCTTATTTTATCAGTGACAACAGCTCTTACTTTCCTTTGAACACCACCACGCATCTCCCTTGTCCTGGTCCAGCTACTCCTCTCCCTGGTCCAGCTACTCCTCTCCCTGGTCCAGCTACTCCTCTCCCTGGTCCAGCTACTCCTCTCCCTGGTCCAGCTACTCCTCTCCCTGGTCCAATTACTCCTCTCCCTGGTCCAACTACTCCTCTCCAACTACTCCTCTCCCTGGTCCAACTACTCCTCTCCCTTGTCCAGACATTATTTTTTTCTCTCTGCTCCTCCTGTGTTGTTCTGTAGCCACATTGAACAAAATCAATCCAAAGAGTCCCCTTTTTACTGTGTATGTCTGTAGCGTCTGCTTCCAACTCACACTCTCAAACATATAGATCCCCTGAACGCAGCTCCCTTTCCAGCCCACTTTCCAGCTCACACTCTCAAACACATAGATTCCCTGAATGCAGCTCACTCTCCAGATCCCTGATCACCTGAATTCTGATCACACACCTGTACGTCATTTACACACACTACTTAGTTCTTTGCACCCCATCATTGTGAGGTATTGTTTGTTTTGATACACAGTTCTAGTCGGAGCACTGTTTATTTCCATGTTAGTCCTCCAGTGTATTGTAGTTTTTGGCCATCCTCACTAACGACGCCTTTTAGCCTGATCCCTGCCTGTACTTTTGCCTATCAGATTTCCTGTCGTCAACCTCTTGCTTGATCTCCTGGACTACGTTATTATCTTTTTCCCTGCCTGTACTCTTACCTTTTTGGAGTCCCTGTGTATGACCTTCTGCCTGCCCCTGGACCCAGCTACCTGCCTCCCCCTGTGTATGACCTTCTGCCTGCCCCTGGACCCAGCTACCTGCCGCCTCCTGTGGTCCTTTGCTAATAAACACTCTGTTTCCCATCGTATTCATTACAATGTCCATGTAATTGAAATAACTTCAACACCTGGCTATGTTATCGATTGAGATTGGAATCAGCTGTGGTTGGTCTATTTTACTTACAGTAACTTACAGTAAATCAGCTATTTCTCAATGTGTCAATGATCTGTTCATTCAAAAATGCTCATCAGCTGTTTCAGCTGTCTTCATTTCTGGCATGCTGCGTGCAAGCATTTGTAAGTAAGACAAGAAAGATCCATATTTTGGTATTGGGTAAGCTTGCATGTAAAGAAAATTTAAGTATTTTAGAAACGTTTTAATTGACTGCATATTCTGTGAAAACAACATGAATTATGTTAATGGTATGGTCCACAACAGACGGATGTTGTGCTAATTGTGTTTAGAGTTTTGAAAATGTGACTACAGATTGGACGAAAGGATGTAAGTGATTGTATAAAACTATAATTATACTGTAGGGGGATGTCTATGGTCAGGAATTACAGCCGGGATCTATTTCAGTATTCAGTGCAGCAACCTGCTTAGTAGTTCACATGGTCAAAGTGTGTGTGTGTGTATTCTTGTGTACTATTTTGTGTTTACGTGTGTGTGTGTTTGGGGGGGGAGGGGCAGCAGGAGCTCTTTGACATTTGACCCCTTTGAGCTTGACATGTCAATACATTCACTATGTTAATGATATGAGTTATTGTAATGCAATAATCAATAGATATGTCTCTGAATATTAAATAGAGAGTGCAATGTGTTGTATTTAAGCAGGTTTAATTTTTTTGGGAAAATAGCAACAAAAGTGGTATGAGAGTGATAGTAAATGACTGCCTTGCATGTTAAATAATCAAATCAAATCATATTTCTATGTTATGATGGAACCCTTGTGAGTCTTGGTTTAGAGAAAGATCTCTGTTACATGCCCATGGATTGTTATTGAGGTGTATCTTCACAATCTCATCGTTTAGAATTGTTTTATTTTTACCTTAATTTCACCTGGTATCGTAACCTTCATTCAACATCATTAGTAGTTAATGGAGACCATAAAACAATATTGTCCCTCACAATAATAGTTGAAAAGATAATAAATATAGAATTCATTTAGAACACGTCCAGACTTTTTGTTTGCTTACTTCCGTTCAACCTGCACATAAACACTAGCCTCCACTCATTGGAACACTGTACAACTTACATACAAAATACGCAATTTGAAGGAGGACCTGCTGAGGGGCGAAGCGGTCTAAGGAACTGCATTTCATTGCTAGAGGCATCACTACAGACCCTGGTTGGATTCCAGGCTGTATCACAACTGGCAGTGATTGGGAGTCCCATAGGGTGGCGCACAATTGGCCCAGCGTTGTTCGGGTTTGGCTGGGGTAGGCCGTCATTGTAAATAAGAATTTGTTCTTACTAACTGACTTGTCTAGTTAAAGAAAGGTTAAATAAATAAAGAGAAACTGCTGGCTCCCAATGAGACCACACAGCAGGCGCTAGTGAAGCATTCATATTTCCTAGGTAACATAGGATACATAGAGCTATTAATATCTCAGGATGATTTAGAAGCCAAGGGAGACAGGGGATGCTGAGGAGGAAGGAGAGTTGGTGTAGAGAGAGAGAGACAGTTTTTGTTTTGGTGCGTGTAATGATGAAAAAAGCCAGCTTTGAGACCATTAGGTGAATGTCAGGGAAGAAGGATGGGGGGGACGAGGGGAGAAACATTTGTGTGTTGAGGAGGCTGTGTGTGTGTGTGTGTGTGTGTGTGAGAGAGTACCAGCAAAAGCAGCTGTGGTGGGGCTGATGATCCACACACACATACTCACATACACATACATGTTGGAACACACACGCACACAAACTTGTGCAGCTGTCCCCCACTGGCCAGCTTAAGTCCCTCTGACACGTCGCCTGCCAGGCCGGAGGGCTCAGGAAGAGAAGACCGATCAGGAAGCTTACAGTAGCTAATCCTCCTCCCAGGCCTGCAGCCTCACAGCTTCTCATCAACCTCCCCTAAACCAAATCAATGGGATTTACAGTACACCCTACCAGCCTTATTTCATCACTCGCCAACTAGTGCTCCCTCCACATCCTGCTGGAAGAGACGATGTGTGGGGTGGAGGCCTTTCAAGTCACGGACTCAACTTGGTGCTGGTCCTGTGGTTCCTTGTTGTCTTCATAGAAAGGAATGGAATTCAACCAAACCTGCAAATCATTTTCTTGTGGTGTGAAAGTGATGCTTTTGTGTTGTTCGTTTTTTAGACAATGCTCACTAACTGTGTATCACCAACATGAAACTGTGTATTGTTGTGAATTGTTAGATTCTACTGCACTGTTGGAGCTAGGAACACAAGCATTTCTCTACACTCATAGTAACATCTGCTAAATAAGTGTATGTGACTAATACAATTTGATTTGGAACTGCAAAGTTGACCGCCTCTAATCAATGTGTTGTAATACTGGGTTCAATGCCATAGTCCCTAGTCCACAAGTGGCTATTTGGATTTCCCCTCAAATCTCATTGTCTTGGCCTAGAAGTTTGTTCAGAACTTTTTGTTTCGAACTTTGCAATGTAGACACTAGTGAAAACCCCTATGGTTTAGCTTAAAGGTCTTCACGGATCTACTTGTACCCGAATACCCGAGTTCGGATCCAGAATTCGAAATAATGGCACGGGTCTGGGTTAGATCTGATATGATTGTCACATGTCTCGGGTATGTGTAATTTCAACTGACTTGTCTGGAAGGGCCTGTACAGATCTGAACACGACTGCTGCAATAGAGAGAGAGAAATTGTATAATTTATGCTGCTGCGCCTAGCTTGTTGTTGGCCAATCATGAGTCATCAAAGTGGCAATAGGCTACAATCTTAGAGAATCGCTCCATGTGTCGCAGAAGTTAGGAGATCTCTAATTGATGGAAGATGGAATTAAAATGACGGAATTAAAAGTTAAAGGAGAAGGATAGGCTACGTTGACCAAGAGACAACAGGCAGGCTGCTCTTTTATATTCTGAATGGAGTTGTTGTTATTTGTAACTGTAGAATTAGAAAACACATGCACTGCAGACTCAGTGAATTGTTGTTATTTGTAACTGTAGGATTAGCCTCAGTTTGCCTAGCTAGCTAACATTAGCTAGCTTAACTAGCTTCTCCTGCTTTGATGCGGTCAAGACAGGTACTATGTAATCATATTTGATGATAAATAACAGCCATGGCAGCTTCACTATTAGTCTTGTATAGCGCGAGTCGGCTTGGTTGGTAGCTGTCTCTAGTCTTTTGCTCCCTCCTCCCTGTGTCACTTGCTCACCGTATGGCACCTGCTAGAGCGGCACCTCTCTCCCACTTGCGTTTTATAAGCTCTGGTCAATAAAGTAGCTTAAAATTGACTTTTCTGCTGCTTCCCCTACTCAGATCGGATCCGACCAGGTCTTTCCATCATTGTAAAAAATATGGAGTGGGTCTAGTTGTCCTCGGGTCAATTCAAAAAACGGGTTTGTATATATATATATATATATATATATATATATATATATATATATATATATATATATATATATATATATATATATATATATATATATATATTTTACATTTTTATTTATGCATATCGGGTCAGGGTGGGAAAGTTCCAGGTCCATTTCGGAACAGGTCCAACTTTTTGGAGCCATGAAGACCTCTTGTTTAGCTAGTCTCTTTGGCTGCATTATTATGAAGTGATCGAGGGCAGGGGCTGTTGATTTGAACTGCCCTGCAGAAAAGGAGAGAGGTCAGCACTAACGAGACTGCTTTTCTTCATTGAGGCATCAATACGGGCAGTTAAAGTTGAGACAGGTTCGACACCCGGGGTGTGAGATGACACGGTGTGAAAGGTGTGTGTATGTCTGTGTGTGTGTTTGTGTGTGGTGAGGTTGGGTCACTGAGGACCCTCAGACCACCGCCGCCATTACTCTGATTGGCCAAAGGGGTCAACAGGGGTCAATCAAGGGGTAAATCACATTGTCGATTGGATGATCAGCCCCACTGGAGTAGTGCACAGAAGGCCGGTCCTTTAGCTCTAATAGCCCGAGTTATTGGCCATGCCAAGACCTGGCAACATTAACACAGAAAATCTATCAGGTCACATGTTGTGATTTACACCTGGGCTACTGAGCCCCACAAGCCTCTTGACCAGCTGAAGTGAACATTTTAAATGCATGCAGATTTAGGTCATAGGTACTTGACTGTAGTTAGAAATGGGGGAGTGTTTTGATGCGTGAAAAAAATGTTCATTTTTGATGCTAGTTGAATGCTTTTAAAAATAAGACTTTGAAAGAAATTGTTGAGTGGCAGGTAAGAATGTATAATAATCCCGGTAGCTCCTAAAATCGAATATTCTTATTGAATAAACCCAATGAATGTTGTTTAAAGCCCTAGCTCTAACCCAGCTCAAAAGTTCATCCATGAATAATAAACTAATCAAACTCACATGTGACATGAACAAAAACATGACCTGGCTAAATACAGATTGAGATAAAAGCAGTTTCCGAACCAAACGACGTAATGCATTGCCCGTGCTTAGGCATCTATATTCCTCAGGGCCTATTAATGTTACAGTAAATATAACAGTATGGCGGCTCGGATACGATTCTTCTTTTAACCCGACCAAACCGGTTCTCCCACAGCCGCTGGAAAGAAATACCTCAATATTCCACACTGACCGTAGTCAGTTGGTTAAGGATGGGGAAATTGCCTAACTGGTGACCTAACTGTGGTTGCATCACCCTGAATGGAGGGATGAAAGGATGGATGAGGGGACGATGAGGGGAATGGGGACTGTGGTATTTCTCTCTTCCTCCTTCATTCTCTCATTCTGTTTTAATTTTATGCTTTACTCACCTCTCTCTCCCCTTCTCTCCTTCACTCCTTATAACTCTCCCTACAGTATAACTCCTTCCCTCCATTTTCCTTCCTCCCTCTACCTCACTCCTTTTCATGCATTAGACTGAGGCTTTGCCAACTATCCCACCTCCTCCTCTCATGCTCCCCCCTCCCTCTTTCCAGATGTCAGTGCAGGGCTCTAAGTATCTGATTGATCACTCTGTGGTCATATTTCTCTGCTCTGTGGCAGGAGATTACAAACGGTAATTTGTGTTTATAGGATTCCCGAAATTCGCTTAACAACTGGCCTCTTATTGAAAGGTCAGGCGGCGAGGTGGGAAGGAGACGTTTTCCCCTCCGGTTCTCTCTCTGTTTCTCTATATGTCCCTGCCTGTCTATCATTCCAGTCTGCAGCTAGATATGGCTTATAAATGGGAGGATTGGTTCTGTCTGAGTTAAGGGCAGGGAAAGTCTGTGTGGATAGGTCATTCTGCAGGTGAACCACCTGTGAGTGTGTCTCATCACTGGCTTATTAGAGACATTTTCTGAAGTTATATATTCTTCAGGAATTTGTGTGGGGCATGACCTCAAGAAATTGGAAGTTGTAGGCTGAAGCTATACATGTTTTGTGTTAACGTACAGTAGGGTATAGCTTATCACAGGTAAACCACCTCTTGTAATCTGATTATGCCAGTACAGTACATAGCCTATTCTTACATTAATTGAAGATAAGATTTCTAATACATACAGTATACCACGATCTAAGAAAACAAATAAGAGTACAAAAATACAACCATAATCAGGTTAAATATATGACTGCCGGTCTGTTTTCAAGCTTCACACATGGTGACCCCAGGTTGGGAGGTTTGCGGTTACTTCAGCTCCTCCAATATTAATCACACCCCTCCATTATGTCCTCCTGTTCCCTTTAAACAGGCAGGGACGTGGTGCTCTTTACCGACCACACATTTACATACACAGAGGAAGACGGACAGGCCCAGGATAAAATATTTATAAAAGCACAGCACATAGGCTGTGAGGTGCTAAAGGTCGGATAACCAAAAGAGAAAATGAGCAAGGTAAACAAGAGGGAGTTATACCCTGACATGTAGAGTGAAACTCCATGATGTTGTGTGCTCTGCTTTTTAAAGTGTCTTTACTAAAGGTCTTCACGGGTCCAACTGACACGTTCTGAAATGGACCAGGGGCTTTCCCACACGAACCCAATATGCATAAATTAACTTGTTCAAATTTAGAGACCCGTTCTGAGCGGATCCGAGGAACATTAGACCCGTTCCGTATAGACCTGGTCGGATCCACACTAGGTCCCATCCGAGTAAGCGAAGCAGCAGAAAATAAATGTTTTAAGCAACGATATTAACCGGAGCTAATAAAGCATGAGAGGGAGGAGAGAGGTGCCGCTCTAGCAGGCGGAGAGGGACCATGCTGTGAGCGAGTGACACATGGAGGAGGGAGCGAGAATAGAGACAATCAACCAAGCCTATTCGCTTTACAGCAGACTAATAGTTGCCATAGATAGGTTATTTATCATCAAATATGATTATGTAGTAACTGTCTTGACTGCATCAAACCAAGAGAAACTATATAGTTAAAGCTAGCTAACGTTAGCTAGCTAGGCTAACTGACGCTGCAGTGAATGTGCTTTCTAATCCTACAGTTACAAATAACAACAACTCCATGCAGAATACTAAGGAGCAGCCTACAGTACCTGTTGGCTCTTGGTCAATGTAACCTAGCCTTCTCCTTTAACTTTAATTCCATCTTCCATTGATTAGAGATCTCCTCACTTTTGCCACACAAGGAGCGAGGCTCTGACTGTAGCCTATTGCCGCTTTGATGACTCATGATTGGCCAACAACAAGCTACACGCGCCATGTTCAACTCTCGTGAAAAGCAAGAGCAGCAGCATAAACAAAAATATGTCTGTCTCTCTCTACTGCAGCAGTCATGATTGGATCTGTATGGGCCCTTCCAGACAAGTCAGTTTAAATTACACATACCCGAGACCCGTGGCAATTATATCAGATCCGACCCAAACCCATGATATTATTTAGAATTCTGGATCCGGACCCGCTCAGGTGCTGGATTGGGTCTCGGGTATTCAGGTACAGGTGGATCCCTGAAGACCTCTAGTCTCTATTGCATAGCTGAACACGGTCCAAATAAGCATTTCTTTGGTTTATCCAAAGCACAGTAAAGCTCAAACTGCATCTTCACGGTGTGGCTCAGGCTGTGGGCTTGCAGCAGAGCCCTGGTGGCTTAGTGGGCCTGCTGGTAGTTTGTCCAGTCATGCTACTACAAAGAGCGTTTAGACACTCCTGAATAATCCAGACGACCAGAGTGACCGGCCGGCTGGCAGATGGGGACCTGGGGTTGTTTGAAACAGGAGAGAGACACCTGAGGAGGTACAAGGGAGAGACCTGGGGACTGGCTGGTCCGTGGGTGTGGTCACAGAAGACAGAGACAGAGAGGGTTGTGGCTAGGTTAAATGTACTCTTCCACCTGGCTATGTGAGGAGTGTCTGGTTTCGGTAGATCGTCATGGGATGCTTGTTGCGCCAATAGTGTGGTGGTGGTCTTTTACGTGTGTGTGTGCACTTGTGTAGGAGGGAATGGTGGTGTTTTTTGTTTGACAATGGAAGTAGATACGTTGTCTCAATGCCTCAGGTAGATGGTGTATTGTGGTTTGTAACTTATCATGAGGTACATTATTTCCATTAAACAATGTTGAGAGCTATCCATGACAATTCAAGGTTGTACTCGGCATCTTCAAATCAAATGTTATTTGTCACATACACATGTTTAGCAGATGTTAATGAGAGTGTAGCGAAATGCTTGTGCTTCTAGTTCCGACAATGCAGTAATAACCAACGAGTAATCTAACCTAACAATTCCACAACTACTACCTTATACACACACAAGTGTAAAGGGATAAATAATATGTACATAATATGGGATAAATAATATGTACATAAAGATATATGAATGAGTGATGGTACAGAACGGCATAGGCAAGATGCAGTAGATGGTATTGAGTACAGTATATACATATGAGATGAGTAATGTAGAGTATGTAAACATAAAAGTGGCATTGTTTAAAGTGGCTAGTGATACATTTTTTACATCAATTTCCACCAATTTTCATTATTAAAGTGAGCTGGGGTTGAGTCAGTATGTTGGCAGCAGCCACTCAATGTTAGTGGTGGCTGTTTAACAGTCTAATGGCCTTGAGATAGAAGCTGTTTTTCAGTCTCTCGGTCCCTGCTTTGATGCACCTGTACTGACCTCGCCTTCTGGATGATAGCGGGGTGAACCGGCAGTGACTCGGGTGGTGTTGTCCTTGATGATCTTTATGGCCTTCCTGTGACATCAGGTAGTGTGGGTGTCCTGGAGGGCAGGTAGTTTTCCCCCGGTGATGCATTGTGCAGACCTCACTACCCTCTGGAGAGCCTTACGGTTGTGGGCGGAGCAGTTGCCGTACCAGGCGGTGATACAGCCCGACACGATGCTCTCGATTGTGCATCTGTAGAAGTTTGTGAGTGCTTTTGGTGACAATACAAATTTCTTCAGCCTCCTGAGGTTGAAGAGGCGCTGCTGCGCCTTCTTCACAACGCTGTCTGTGTGGGTGGACCAATTCAGTTTGTCCGTGATGTGTACGCCGAGGAACTTACTACCCTCTCCACTACTGTCCCGTCGATGTGGAAAGGGGAGTGCTCTCTGCTGTTTCCTGAAGTCCACAATCATCTCCTTTGTTTTTTTGATGTTGAGTGTGAGGTTATTTTCCTGACACCACACTCCGAGGGCCCTCACCTACTCCCTGTAGGCCGTCTCGTCGTTGTTGGTAATCAAGCCTACCACTGTAGTGTCGTCCGCAAACTTGATGATTGAGTTGGAGGCGTGCATGGCCACGCAGTAGTGGGTGAAAAGGGAGTACAGGAGAGGGCTTAGAACACACCCTTGAGGATCAGCGGGGTGGAGATGTTGTTACCTACCCTCACCACCTGGGGGCGGCCCATCAGGAAGTCCAGTACCCAGTTGCACAGGGCGGGGTCGAGACCCAGGGTCTTGATGATGAGTTTGGAGGGTACTATGGTGTTAAATGCTGAGCTGTAGTCGATGAACAGCATTCTCACATAGGTATTCCTCTTGTCCAGATGGGTTAGGGCAGTGTGCAGTGTGATTGCAATTGCGTCTGTGGACCTGGGGCGGTAAGCAAATTGGAGTGGGTCTAGGGTGTCAGGTAGGGTGGAGGTGATATGGTCCTTGACTAGTCTCTCAAAGCACTTCATGATGACAGAAGTGAGTGCTACGGGGCGGTAGTCATTTAGCTCAGTTACCTTAGCTTTCTTGGGAACAAGAACAATGGTGGCCCTCTTGAAGCATATGGGAACAGCAGACTGGGATAAGGATTGATTGAATATGTCCGTAAACACACCAGCCAGCTGGTCTGCGCATGCTCTGAGGACGTGGCTGGGGATGCCGTCTGGGCCTGCGAGGGTTAACACGTTTAAATGTTTTACTCATGTCGGCTGCAGTGAAGGAGAGTCCGCGGGTTTTGGTAGCGGGCCGTGTCAGTGGCACTGTATTGTCCTCAAAGTGAGCAAATAAGGTATTTAGTCTGTCTTGGAGCAAGACATCCTGGTCCGCGACGGGGCTGGTTTTCTTTTTGTAATCAGTGATTGACTGTAGACCCTGCCACATACCTCTTGTGTCTGAGCCGTTGAATTGCAACTCTACTTTGTCTCTATACTGACGCTTAGCTTGTTTGATTGCCTTGCGGAGGGAATAGCTATTCGGTCATGTTTCCAGTCACCTTGCCCTGGTTAAAAGCAATGGTTCGCGCTTTCAGTTTCGCTGATGCTGCCATCAATCCACGGTTTCTGGTTTGGATATGTTTTAATAGTTGCTGTGGGTACGACATCGCCGATGCACTTTCTAATAAACTCGCTCACCGAATCAGCGTATTCGTCAATGTTGTTGTTGGACGCAATGCGAAACATATCTCAATCCACGTGATAGAAGCAGTCTTGAAGCGTGGAATCAGATTGGTCGGACCAGCGTTGAACAGACCTGAGCGTGGGAGCTTCTTGTTTTAGTTTCTGTCTGTAGGCTGGAAGCAACAAAATGGAGTCGTGGTGAGCTTTTCCGAAAGGAGGGCTGGGGAGGACCTTATATGCGTCGCGGAAGTTAGAATAACAATGATCCAGGGTTTTACCAGCCCTGGTTGCACAATCGATATGCTGATAGAATTTAGGGAGTCTTGTTTTCAGATTAGCCTTGTTAAAATCCCCAGCTACAATGAATGCAGCCTCAGGATATGTGGTTTCCAGTTTACATAGAGTCAAATAAAGTTTGTTACAGTCTCTGACGTCTCTCTGGAATGCTTCCCTTGCTCGGATTTCATCAACCTTGTTGTCAAGAGACTGGACATTGGAGAGTAGTATGCTAGGGAGTGGTGCGAGATGTGCCCATCTCCGGAGCCTGACCAGAAGACCGCTTTGTTTGCCCCTTTTACGGCGACGTTGTTTAGGTTCGCCGGCTGGGATCCGATCCATTGTCCTGGGTGGTGGGCAAAACACAGGATCCGCTTCAGGAAAGTCGTATTCCTGGTCGTAATGATGGTGAGTTGACATTGCTCTTATATTCAGTAGTTCCTCCCAACTGTATGTAATGAAACCTAAGATTACCTGGGGTACCAATGTAAGAAATAACATGTAAAAAAACAAAATACTGCATAGTTTCCTAGGAACACGAATCGAGGCGTCCATCTCTGTCGGCGCTGGAAGTATAAGTGTGTTACAAGCTGTTAAGCCATCACATTTAGGGTTGGATTCAATCCACAGCTCTGAAGTGCTCTGATACAGCGCTAAATAAATGCTAAAGCTATGTTCCTGAGTTAGCGGAGACGCTATTCATGGTAAACGCTGCTCAGTAACTTATCCCCCTGTCCCTAACCTTTCTGTGCAGGACGGTTATCCATCATCTCAAAGTGTGGATCCATTCCAGCCCAACTTCAGCCGGTGGAAAGGCCTTAGCCAGCGTGTGTGTGGGTACAACTAATGAGCTGTCACTACAAAGTGCAGAGCCTTGCCGGAAACTGACAACCAGGGAATGACTGACACTGACACTGCAGTGAGAATGTGTGAGCATGTGTATGAAGGCCAAGTGCTAGCTCACACTCTCTCTAATTTCTTATTTGTTCCCTCTCCTTTTCAAATCAAATCAAATGTATTTATATAGCCCTTCGTACATCAGCTGATATCTCAAAGTGCTGTACAGAAACCCAGCCTAAAACCCCAAACAGCAAGCAATGCAGGTGTAGAAGCACGGTGGCTAGGAAAAACTCCCTAGAAAGGCCAAAACCTAGGAAGAAACCTAGAGAGGAACCAGGCTATGTGGGGTGGCCAGTCCTCTTCTGGCTGTGCCGGGTGGAGATTATAACAGAACATGGCCAAGATGTTCAAATGTTCATAAATGACCAGCATGGTCGAATAATAATAAGGCAGAACAGTTGAAACTGGAGCAGCAGCACAGTCAGGTGGACTGGGGACAGCAAGGAGTCATCATGTCAGGTATTCCTGGGGCATGGTCCTAGGGCTCAGGTCCTCCAAGAGAGAGAAGGAAAGAGAGAATTAGAGAGAGCATATGTGGGATGGCCAGTCCTCTTCTGGCACACTCCTTTTCTCTCTTTCGCCTCTTTTACATCTCCTCCCTCTACCCCCACCCCTCCTTTCTCATTCCTCCTTGTGATGCTGTGCACGAAAGTCCCACTTATCACTGAGAATGCTTAATCAGTGTCACCTCCTGAACTCCCACTGATCGGGGCAGGAAGGGTATTAACACTCCAACTGAACTGGGGCTAAGCAGGGTATTAATGCTCTAACTGAACTGGGGCTAGGCAGGGTATTAACATCAACTGACCTGGGGATAGGCAGGGTATAACACTCCAAATGAAATGGGGCTAGACATGGAATTAAACGCTCAAATTAAAACTGGGGCTTGGCAGGTTATTAACGCCCTAACTGAACTGGGGATAGGCAGGGTATTAACGCTCCAACTGAACTGGGGCTAGGCAGGGAATTATTGGTCCATATGAACTGGGACTAGGCAAGGTATTAATTCTCCATCTGAACTGAGG
Source organism: Oncorhynchus clarkii lewisi (assembly GCF_045791955.1). Lineage (NCBI taxonomy): Eukaryota > Metazoa > Chordata > Actinopteri > Salmoniformes > Salmonidae > Oncorhynchus > Oncorhynchus clarkii. The sequence continues at coordinate 22,934,156 of NC_092175.1, read as the reverse complement.
TATGGTGTTAACGCTCCAACTGAACTGGGACTAGGCAGGGTATTCACGCTCCAACTGAACTGGGGCAAGGCAGGGTATTAACCCTCCAACTGAACTGTGTCTTGGAATGCCTATCCCCAGTTCAGGTGGAGCGTTAAAAACGCTCCACCTGAACTGGGTCTAGGCAGGATATTGACGCTCCAGCTGAACTGAAGCAGGGTTTTAACAATACAAATGAACTGGGGCTAGACATGGAATTAATGCTTCAACTGAGCAGGAGGTTAGGCACGATATTAATTCTCCAAGTGAACTGAGGCAGGGTATTACCGCTCCATCGGAACTGGGGCTAGGCAGGGTATTAATGCCCCAACTGAACTGATGCAGGGTATTAATGCACCAACTGAACTGTGGCGAGGCATGGTATTAACTCTCCATTGGAACTGGGGCTAGGCAGGGTATTAATACTTGAACTGAATTAGGGCTAGGCAGGGTATTAACGCTCCAACTGAACTCGGGCTAGGATTGGTATTAACGCTCCAACTGAACTCGGGCTAGGATTGGTATTAACGCTCCAACTGAACTGGGTCTAGGCAGGGTATTAACGCTCCAACTGAACTGGGGCTAGGCAGGGTATTGACACTCAAAATGAACTGGTGCTAGGTAGGGTATTAATGCTCCAACTGACCTGGGGCTAGGCAGGGTATGAACGATCCAACTTAAGTGGGATTAGGCAGGGTATTAATGCTACAACTGAACTGAGGTAGGTTGTTAACTCTCCATCTGAACTGGGGCTAGTCAGGGTATTAACGCATCAATTGAACTTGGGCAAGGCAGAGTATTAATCCTCCAACTGTCTTGAGGCAGTTTATTCACACTCCAAATGAACTGTGGCTAGGCAGGATATTTAACGCTCCAAATTAACTGGGGCTAGGCAGGGTATTTATTCTCCACCTGAACTGGGGCTAGGCAGGGTATTAACGCACCGTTTGACCTGGGGCTAGGCAGGGTATTTACTCTCCAACTGAACTTGGGCTTTGCAGGGTATTAATGCTCTAACTGAACTGGGGCAAGGCAGGGTATTAACATTACCGACTGAGCTGGGACTAGGCAGGGTTTTAATGCTCCAACTGAACTGAGGTAGGGTGTTAATGCTCCAACTGACATTGGCTAGGCAGGGTGTTAACGCTTCAACTGACCTGAGGCAGGGTGTCACGGTCGTCCTCTTCATCTGAAGAGGAGAGGCGAGAAGGATCAGAGGACCAAAACGCGGTGTGGTATGTGTTCATAGTGAATATTTAATTAAAGAAAGTACTGAACACTGCATACAAAAACAATAAACAAATAACGACCGTGAAGCCACAAACAAGACTTGTGCTGACACAAGCCACTAACATAGACAATCACCCACAAACAAACAAACAGTGCAACCCAGGCTACCTAAGTATGATTCTCAATCAGAGACAACTAATGACACCTGCCTCTGATTGAGAACCATACTAGGCCGAAACATACAAATCCCCAAATCATAGAAAAACAAACATAGACTGCCCACCCCAACTCACGCCCTGACCATACTAAATAAATACAAAACAAAGGAAATAAAGGTCAGAACGTGACACTGGGTATTAACACTCCAAATGAACTGGGTCTAGGAAGGGTATTAACGCTCCAACTGAACTGAGGCTAGGCAGGGTATTAATGCTCCAACTGACCAGAGGCAGGGTATTAACAATCCAAATGAACTGGGACCAGACAGGGTGTTAATGCTCCAACTGATATTGGACTCGGTATTTACGGTATTTACGCTTCAACTGAACTGATGTAGGGTACTAATGCTCCACCTGAACATGGGCTTTTCAGGGTATTATCGCTCCATCTGAACTTGGGCTAGGCATGCTAATAACACTCCAACTGAGCTGGGGCTTGGCAGAGTATTAACGGTCCAAATGAATTGAGGCTAGAGAGGTTATTAATTTTACAACTGACCTGGGACTAAGCATGGAATCAACTCTCCAAATGAACTGGGGCTGGGCAGGGTATTAATGTACCGACTGAACTCGGACGAGGCAGGGTATTAATGCTCCAACTGACCTGAGGAACGGTGTTAACTCTCCATCTGATCTGGGGCTAGACAGGGTATTGATGCTCCAACTGAACTGAGCTAGGGTGTTAAAGCTCCAACTGAACTGGGGCTAGGCAGGGTATTGATGCTCCAACTGAACTGAGCTGGGGTGTTAAAACTCCAACTGAACTGGGGCTAGGAGGGGTATTAACATTGACGACTGAACTGGGACTAGGCAGGGTATTAATGCTCCAACTGAACAGAGATAGGGTGTTAGCGCTCCAATTGAGCTGGGTCTAGGCAGGGTGTTAATGCTCCAACTGAACTTGGCCTATGCAGGGTATTAATGCTCTAACTGAACTGGAACTAGGCAGGGTATTCATGCTCCATCTGAACTGGGGCTAGGCAGGGTATTTACATTTCCGACTGAACTGGGACAAGGCAGGGTGTTAATGCTCCAACTGAACTTGGGCAAGGCAGGGTATTGATGCTCAAACTGAACTGATATAGGGTGTTAACAATCCAAATGAACTGGGGCTAGGCAGAGTCTGAATGCTCCAACTGAACTGGGGCTTGGCAGGGTATTCATGCTCCAACTGAACTTATGTAGGGTACTAACGCTCTAACTGAACTAGAGCTAGGCAGGGTATAAACATTACTGACTGAACTGGGACTAGGTAGGGTATTAATGCTCCAACTGAACTGAGGAAGGGTGTTAACAATACAACTGAACAGGGGCTAGGCAGGGTATTGATGCTCCAACTGAACTGAGGTAGGGTGTTAACAATCCAACTGAACAGGGGCTAGGCAGGGTATTATCGCTCCATCTGAAAATGGGCTAGGCATGCTAATAACACGCCAACTGACCTGGGGCTTGGCAGAGTATTAACGCTCCAAATGAATTGGGGCTAGGCAGGGTGTTAACGCTCCAAATGAACTGGGGCTAGACAGGTTATTAACTTTACAACTGACCTGGGACTAAGCATGGAATCAACGCTCTAACTGAACTGGGGCTAGGCAGGGTATTAATGTACCGACTGAACTGGGACTAGGCAGAGTATTAATGCTCCAACTGACCTGAGGAAGGGTGTTAACTCTCCATCTGATCTGAGGCTAGGCAGGGTATTGATGCTCCAACTGAACTGAGCTGGGGTGTTAAAGCTCCAACTGAACTGGGGCTAGGAGGGGTATTAACATTGATGACTGAACTGAGACTAGGCAGGGTATTAATGCTCCAACTGAACAGAGATAGGGTGTTAGCGCTCCAACTGAGATGGGTCTAGGCAGGGTGTTAATGCTCCAACTGAACTTGGCCTATGCAGGGTATTAATGCTCTAACTGAACTGGAACTAGGCAGGGTATTAATGCTCCATCTGAACTGGGGCTAGGCAGGGTATTTACATTTCCGACTGAACTGGGACAAGGCAGGGTGTTAATGCTCCAACTGAACTTGGGCAAGGCAGGGTATTGATGCTCAAACTGAACTGATATAGGGTGTTAACAATCCAAATGAACTGGGGCTAGGCAGAGTCTGAATGCTCCAACTGAACTGGGGCTTGGCAGGGTATTAACGGTGCAACTGAACTGGGGCTAGGCAGAGTATTCATGCTCCAACTGAACTTATGTAGGGTACTAACGCTCTAACTGAACTAGAGCTAGGCAGGGTATAAACATCACTGACTGAACTGGGACTAGGTAGGGTATTAATGCTCCAACTGAACTGAGGAAGGGTGTTAACAATACAACTGAACAGGGGTTAGTTAGGGTATTGATGCTCCAACTGAACTGAGGTAGGGTGTTAACAATCCATCTGAACAGGGGCTAGGCAGGGTAATAACATTACCGACAGAACTGGGATGAGGCAGGGTATTAATGCATCAACTGATCTGAGGTGGGATGTTAACGCTCCAACTGATCTGGGGATAGGCAGGGTGTTAATGCTCCAACTGAATTTGGCCTATGCAGGGTATTAATGCTCTAAATGAACTGGAACTAGGCAGGGTATTAATGCTCCATTTGAACTGGGGCTAGGCAGGGTATTTACATTTCCGACTGAACTGGGACAAGGCAGGGTATTAATGCTCCAACTGAACTTGGGCTTGGCAGGGTGTTAACACTCCACCTGAACTGGGTCTAGGCAGGGTATTAATGCTCCAACTGAACTGATGTAGGGTGTTAACACTCCAAATGAACTGTGGCTAGGCAGGGTATGAATGCTCCAACTGAACTGGGTCTAGGCAGGGAATTATTGGTCCATATGAACTGGGGCTAGGCAGGGTATTAATGCTCCAACTAACTTGGGCTACGCAGGGTATTAACGCTCCAACTGAACTGGGGCTAGGCAGGGAATTATTGGTCCATATGAACTGGGGCTAGGAAGGGTGTTAATGCTCCAACTGAACTGTGGCTAGGCAGGGTGTTAACGCTCCAACTGAACTGAGGCAGGGTTTTAACACTACAAATAAACTGGGGCTAGACATGTTATTAATGCTACAAATGAACTGGGGATCGACATGTTATTAACGCTCCAAGTGAACTGGGGTTAGGCAGGGAATTAATGCTGCAACTGACCTGAGGCAGGGTATTTAAATTTCCGACTGAACTGGGGCAAGGCATGATATTGATGCTCCAACTGAACTGATGTAGGGTGTTAACACTCCATATGAACTTGGGCTAGGCAGGTTATTACTGCTCCAACTGAACAGTGGCTAGGCAGGGTATTGATGCTCCATCTGAACTGGGGCTAGGCATTGTATTGATGCTCCAACTGATCTGAGGTAGGGTGTTAACGATCCAACTGAACTGGGGCTAGGCAAGGTAATAAAATTACCGACTGAACTGGGGCTAGACAGGGTATTAATGCTCCAACTGAACTGAGGCAGGATGTTAACACCCCAACTGAACTGGAACTAGGCAGTGTATTAACTCTCCAACTGAATTAGGGTGAGGCAGGGTTTTAAGGCTCCAACTGAACTGGGTTTAGGCAGGATTTTAATGCTCCAACTCAATTGGGGCTAGGCAGGGTATTAACGCTCCAACTGATCTGAGGCAGGGTATTAACGCTCCAACTGAACTGGGGCTAGGCAGGGTATTAACGCACCGACTGAATCAGGGCTAGGCAGTGTATTAACACTCCCACTGAACACGGACTAGGCAGGGTATTAACGCACCGACGGAACTGGGGCTAGGTAGGGTATTTACTCTACAGCTTAACTTAGACTGGGCTGGGTATTAACATTCCAACTGAACTAGGGCTAGGTAGGGTATTAGTACTCCAACTGAACTGGGTTTAGGCAGGATTTTAATGCTCCAACTCAATTGGGGCTAGGCAGGGTATTAACGCTCCAACTGATCTGAGGCAGGGTATTAACGCTCCAACTGAACTGGGGCTAGGCAGGGTATTAACGCACCGACTGAATCAGGGCTAGGCAGTGTATTAACACTCCCACTGAACACGGACTAGGCAGGGTATTAATGCACCGACGGAACTGGGGCTAGGTAGGGTATTTACTCTACAGCTTAACTTAGACTGGGCTGGGTATTAACATTCCAACTGAACTGGGGCTAGGCAGGGTATTAACGCACCGACTGAATCAGGGCTAGGCAGTGTATTAACACTCCCACTGAACACGGACTAGGCAGGGTATTAACGCACAGACGGAACTGGGGCTAGGTAGGGTATTTACTCTACAGCTTAACTTAGACTGGGCTGGGTATTAACATTCCAACTGAACTAGGGCTAGGTAGGGTATTAGTACTCCAACTGAACTGGGACTTGTCGTGGTATTAACGCACCAACTGAACTTGGGCTTGGCAAGGTTTTAACGTTCCACTTGAACTGGGGCTAGGCAGGATATTAGCACTCCAACTGAACTGGGGCTAGGCAGGGTATTGACGCCCCATCTGAACTGAGGCAGGGTATTAACACTCCAACTGAACTGGGGCTAGGCAGGGTATTGACGCTCCAACTGAACTGAGGCAGGGTATTAACACCAACTGAACTGGAACTACTTAGGTTATTAATGCTCCAACTGAACTGGGTCTAGGCAAGTTATTAATGCTCTAACTGAACTGGGTCTAGGCAAGTTATTAATGCTCCAACTGAACTGGGTCTAGGCAAGTTATTAATGCTCCAACCGAACTGGGCCTAGGCAGGGTATTAATGCTCCAACTGAACTGGGGATAGGCAGGGTATTAATGTTCCAACTGAACTGGGGCTAGGCAGGGTATTGACGCTCCAACTGAACTGAGGTAGGGTGTTAACACTCCAACTGAACTGGGGCTAGACAGGGTATTGACGCTCCATCTTTACTGATGCAGGGTATTAATGCTCCAACTGAACTGGGGCTAGGCAGGGTATTGACGCTCCAACTGAACTGAGGTAGGGTGTTAACACTCCAACTGAACTGGGGTTAGACAGGGTATTGACGCTCCATCTTTACTGATGCAGGGTATTAATGCTCCAACTGTGCTGGGGCAAGGTTTTAACTCTCCAACCTAACTGTGGCTAGGCAAGGTAGCAACTCTCCCCCTGACCTGGAGCTATAGGGATGCAGCAGCACCTCTATTCCTGGGCTCAAACCCCTCAACATTCATGTGTCAGATGCTGGGTGTGCTGCAAGTATCTATGTTGTAACTCATATTTTGTTTAGTTTTCAGGTTAACGTAGAGTTCATTTTTTGACAGACGTTTTTCCAGCCATCCCCAGTGGGAAGAGAGAAGAACCTCTTTTGGCTGCTGATGCATCTTTCTGTGCTTCTTAGCCTCTTCTTGTTCTGCCCTTTCTCCTGAACATCACTCTTCCTTTCTCCCTTTTCTCTTTTTACTCCCCCGTTGGTAATTCTCTCAGACTCCAAACCACCGCCCAATCCACGTGATCCCCCCACCCCTCCTCACCCCCTTCACTCCCCCCTCACCTCCTCCTACCTCTTCCCATCAGCACCCAAGGCTGATGAATGCGCGGCCTCCTATTGATCGCGATGGGTGATGGATGATGGGCCTGAGATGAGTGATGGGGTGCAGGGGAAGGTGCCAATAAGGGGGCCTCAAGGGGGTGGGGCCTCCCCCGCCGAGCTTAATGCCATGAGACTGGGGCCACGACTGCTGTGGAAACCACTCTGCCCTGCTCCTTAACCCCCTCCCACCCACATGCTCACTCACCCGTTTGTGGTTCTTCCCACACACCAGCCCATGTTGTCCTCTCCACTCTTTCGCTTTCAGCTTTGTGCTATCTGGATGTATTGTGGAGGGAGGGGTGCGGGGAGGAGGTGGGGAAAGGTGGAACATGATGCGGGTGAAGGGGGATGAGGAATAAGGGGGAGGGTGGGGGGGTAGTGGAGGGGTGAGCTCGCAAAAAGATGATGGATGACAGGGCAGAGGGGGAAGACTGCTTCGCCGGCTCCAAATTGATATCCAGGCAAACGTTTTTGTCTGCTGTGAAAAATGCTGCCTTAACACTCATCTCTAATATCCCCCCCCCTTCCCTCCTTCTCTGACTACTTTCTCTTCCCCCTCTCCTTTCCTACTTCCCTCCTTCCCGCTTTTGCTTTCCCTGACTACAATGAATCCAACACAGCAATCCATTCCCGGCCCGTGCTTTTCCCTCTTGCGTTCCGACAGTGCCAGATCATTGCGCCGGCTTCCCGCCATTCCTCACAGCTTTAATTTCCCCGTGTCATGGAAACCCACCTGGATTATTGCCCAGCACTCTTTGTTCCCACTTCTCCCTCTTGATGTGCCATTTACAGAACACCATGCAAAGCATGCTATCAATTGAGGGCGGAAAGTTATTTTTGGGGGGCCAGACCAGACTTAATGCTAAAAGGCCACTTGGGATAGCATTGTTGACTTGCAATGTTTTCATGGTACATTTTTAGAATACAGTCTTTTAGGTGACATTTCTGGTGCTTTGAAGGATGCTTAATTGAAATCATGTTCTTCTGTTAGATGTTTTTGACTGTTTGACTTTATGTAGGTTTTGGACTGGATGGGCATGGGGAGGCCTGGTGCTTCCACCTCTGACATTGGGGATTAGAAGAGAGAGAGAGAGAGAGATAGAGAGAGAGAGAGAGAGAGAGAGAGAGAGAGAGAGAGAGAGACAAACTCTGCCACCCATCCACCCGAGACCAAACACACACACAGTCGGACATCAGCGGATTTGGTCAGCGGTGTGTATGTGTGGCTTAAGCATCATTGTGGCCGTGATCCAGGAGTCACATCTGGATGATAAATATTTCTTCATAAGCAGAGACGTCATAAATCAACCTCATGATGCCCGCCTTCATTATTAGAAAACTGAGATCATGTGCTAATTGTCATTTATATCTTGGACTTTGTCCTTAAAATAGGATTATCGAACGTTCATTGTTCTACATTATATTACTGTAAAGACTATCAGAGATTGGGTCAAATGAATGTACGTAATGAAATCCACATTTCTAATAATATTAAATAACTTGTCAGTACCTTTGGGAAATCTGTCATGCCATGTGTAAACAGTATATTTCTTTGCATCTTTCATGCTTGAGCAGATATGGAAGCAGGGCACCAGTTGTGCCAGAGCCCCGGATGTGCTGTAACTGTAATCCCAGTTCACCCACTGGGCGGCCCAGTCAAGGACCATGCCAAGCAGGAACAGGATGCCACCATGTTTCTCCTATAAGACCACTCTTCCTGACATCAGACTTCCTCCTGACTCCAGACAGATGTTGGCCACAGCCTTTTAAGCTCAGTGTCTTAGAGCATGTAGAGACCTTGCCATTCTATACTGAGGTTTACAATTAAGTTTACACTACGGAAACCTATAGGGTCAAGGTCAAAAAGGCACAGGAGGGATTTAAAATGAAGGGTGACATAAAATAAAGGGTGTCCTTAAAGATGTGGATGGAAAGTAGGTAGATGTGTTCTAGGTCTGTGTGTTTTTTGTCTGCTGTAGTTTAGTGTTAATATGGAGGGTTAAGACAGATGTATCAGATTTCAGTCTGAAAGCTAGCTTAGCTTCCAGCATAGAAGTAAATGTGGCTCAAAAGTGGTTAGGTTTCATTGTTTAAATTTTAAGGATACTGTTGGTTGACTTCAGAATGTATAGTGCTTGTATTGCCCATAAATAGTATTGGTACATAGTACACATTAACCTATCATGTATAAAACGGCCATGCTAGGCATCTTACTAGTATAGTTTTTACATACAGCTCATTAATAAGTTAACTTCACAGAAACTAACTACCTGTTCCTATTCAATATTACCTCTTCCACCTTGCCATGATACCATAATCACAACAGAATAACCTACCCCAAAATCAAACATTTAAACATTGGTTAAAGTCTTATCAGTTCAGTATCCGTCCTTTCAGCAACTTTTACAGCCTCTCCCAGATTTACAGTTGGGGTCAAATCCCTTGTTAGTGAGTTTTGGCCAGTCTATTTGGTAGGCCACCACTGAAATAATTAAAGGGATGATTTGCTGAGCTGAACTGAGGCAGCAATTATGATCATAAATCTGGATTATGTAATTAATAAAGATGAAAACCATCTTGGGCACACACATATGGAAGCATGCACGCACACGAAAGCACGCACGCACATGCACACACACACACCTGCACACATTCAGATGCTGTTTTTATATATTTTGGCCATGTTGTTATGTTTATGGTGCTCATTGCTATAAATTGCAGCACTGCGTGTGGCAATATGAATATCTATTTTTTGTATGTGAAGTAATTCATTAAGTGTTTTATACACAAAGTGGACTAACACAGGTCAAGGTTATAAGATCTCACATCACATCAAAACATTTTGTCATGGAATACAGACATTTGGGGAAAGTCATGCAGTATTGCCATATTTCAGCACTGGACAGCACCTGTTAAAGCATAGCCTTTATGTTACATGATATAGAAAACTAGCCTGCTTGATAGCGTCATTATTATGTAGTCGGTCATGTTATGAGACTGAGGTAATGGAGGCTACTGTACTGTAGATGTTATGGAAATGGATAGGTGTTATTCAATAGGAAAGGAGACACTTTCAACAGGTGGTAAAGGGGAGGGGGTCTGCTTATCGTTGCTCAAATACTTCCTGAACCATGACACAGACCCTACCACCCACGTTCACACTCACACACACACACACACCCCTGTATATAGTATGCTTACTTACTTACTTATTGTGTTCTACATATTCTTATTTTACGTTTGTTTTTATCTACTATTACATTGTTATTGATTATTGCATTGTAGGGTTTTTAGTTCGCAAGAAAGGAATTTCACCGTACTTGTGCATGTCATGTGTGTCACGATGTTCGTAATAATGGTCGGACCAAGACGCAGCGCGATATGAGTTCCACATACTTTATTATTAGTGAAACTTAACAAAACAAAACAATAAACAATAAATGAACAAACCATGACTACTGAGGTGCTATGTGCACTAACTCCAAACATAAACAATATCCCATAACCCACAGGTGGAAAAAATGCTACTTAAATATAATTAGAGACAACAATAGCCAGCTGCCTCTAATTAAGAATCATACCAAAACCCCAACATAGAAAAAACAACCTAGAACCCCACATAGAAAAGATAAACTAGACTAACCCCCCAGTCACGCCCTGACCTACTCCACCATAGAAAATAAAGGCTCTCTATGGTCAGGACGTGACAATGTGACATGTAGTGAGCCACTCTTTTCACATATTGTACATCAGAAATCTATCAAAATCACAACAGTCGGGGTCTCCCAGGTGGCGCAGTGGTTAAGGGCACTGCACTGCAGTGCTAGCTGTGCCACCAGAGACACCAGTTCGCGACCAGGCTCTGTTGCAACCGGCCGCGACCGGGAGGTCCATGGGGCGACGCACAATTGGCCTAGCGTCCTCCGGGTTAGGGAGGGCTTGGCCGGTAGGGATATCCTTGTCTCATCGCGCACCAGCAACCCCTGTGGCGGGCCTGGCGCAGTGCTACCTAACCAAGGTCGCCAGGTGCATTGGTGCGGCTGGCTTCCGGGTTGGATGCGCGCTGTGTAAAGAAGCAGTGAGGCTTGGTTGGGTTGTGTTTTGGAGGACGCATGACTTTCGACATTTGTCTCTCCCGAGCCCGTACGGGAGTTGTAGCGATGAGACAAGATAGTAGCTACTAACAATTGGATACTACGAAATTGGGGACAAAAAATCACAACAGTCTGGCAGACAGTGGCCTATCTCTCTTCACAATGGCCAATCTCCGTCTCTAGCTAAAGAAAACCAGGTGACCTACGAGAGTCCCAACACCATCTCGAAATCATCTGCCACCGAAATCTATGCTGTTGCAGAGTTAGGGATTACCCTGGTACTGGTTATCTGAGATCCCTCAATACTTCTCCCCTGCTCTTGTATTTGGGAGGAGAAGATTCCTCAGAACACATGTTCATAGATGGGATTATATGGCTGAGTTCTGTCATTTGGAGTTCTTTAAGTTCTCTACTGATATGCTGTATGTATTGCTTTTCTTATCTTGTGCATATCTTCTTTATAGGTACAATATGAGTACTCAGAAGTCAACTTCAGACATGTCACTCACAGGGACCTAATAGCCAGCTAAGGATTATACAGATGATACAGTTTGATGGCAAATTAAATGACAATCCTCCCTCGAATCTGCCTCATCAATTCCCTCCCACCCCCTCCCTGACACCCTTTTTAAACGTGAGCTAGATGCTCACTCTGATAAACGGCCAAGGATTGATTTGTATTTAATTAACAATTTTCCAGAGACATTTGAAAACTCTCCCTCTCTCGCTCACTCTCTTTTTTTTCTCTCTATTTCTTTCACTTTCTCTGTTATTCGCCTAGTCTCTGATCGTAGGGGTGGGTAGGAGAAGAGCTGCAAGCGTAATTTATGGTGTGATCAATAAGTCGTGGACTAACATCCATGGGCTGGGATAAGAGGGAGGACTGTCAGAGTCTACACACTGAAGGTAGTGTGAATGGAGAGATACTGAGAGGGAGAAAAAAGGAGTTATGGAGGGAATGCATGTTAAGATGGGACATGGAGAGGAGAGAAAGGAGAGAGGGACACAGGAAGAAAGGGAAGGAGAGAAGGTTCACTAAGGAAGAGAGGACAGCTGGAAGAAAGGATGAAGTGAATAGAGGAAGTGAATAGAGGATGGCTGCAAACTTTCTACTTTTAAACTTGGACAAAACAGAGATGCTTGTTTTAGGTCCCAAGAAACAAAGAGATCTTCTGTTGAATCTGACAATTAATCTTGATGGTTGTACAGTCGTCTCAAATAAAACTGTGGAGGACCTCAGCGTTACTCTGGACCCTAATCTCTCTTTTGACGAACATATCAAGACCGTTTCAAGGATAGCTTTTTTCCATCTACGTAACATTGCAAAAATCCGAAACTTTCTGTCCAAAAATGATGCAGAAAAATTAATCCATGCTTTTGTTACTTCTAGGTTAGACTACTGCAATGCTTTACTTTCCAGCTACCCGGATAAAGCACTAAATAAACTTCAGTTAGTGCTAAATACGGCTGATAGAATCCTGACTAGAACCAAAAAAATGTATCATATTACTCCAGTGCTAGCCTCCCTACACTGGCTTCCTGTCAAGGAAAGGGGTGATTTCAAGGTTTTACTGCAAACCTACAAAGCATTACATGGGCTTGCTCCTACCTATCTTTCTGATTTGGTCCTGCCGTACATACCTACACGTACGCTACGGTCACAAGACGCAGGCCTCCTAATTGTCCCTAGAATTTCTAAGCAAACAGCTGGAGGCAGGGCTTTCTCCTATAGAGCTCCATTTTTATGGAATGTTCTGCCTACCCATGTGAGAGACGCAGACTCGGTCTCAACCTTTAAGTCTTTACTGAAGACAACATCTCTTCAGTGGGTCATATGAATGAGTGTAGTCTGGTCCAGGAGTGTGAAGGTGAACAGAAAGGCTCTGGAGCAACGAACCACCCTTGCCGTCTCTCCCTGGCCGGTTCCCCTCTCTCCACTGGGATTATCTGCCTCCAACCCTATTACAGGGGCTGAGTCACTGGCTTACTGGTGCTCTTTCATGCCGTCCCTAGGAGGGGTGCGTCACTTGAGTGAGTCACTGACGTGATCTTCCTGTCTGGGTTGGCGCCCCCCCTTGGGTTGTGCCGTGACGGAGATCTTTGTGGGCTATACTCAGCCTTGTCTCAGGATGGTAAGTCGGTGGTTGAAGATATCCCTCTAGTGGTGTGGGGGCTGTGCTTTGGCAAAGTGGGTGGGGTTATATCCTTCCTGTTTGGCCCTGTCTGGGGGTATCATCGGATGGGGCCACAGTGTCTCCTGACCCCTCCTGTCTCAGCCTCCAGTATATATGCTGCAGTAGTTTATGTGTCGGGGGGCTAGGGTCAGTTTGTTATATCTGGAGTACGTCTCCTGTCTTATCCGGTGTCCTGTGTGAATTTAAGTATGCTCTCTCTAATTTTCTCTTTCTCTATTTCTTTCTCTCTCTCGGAGGACCTGAGCCCTAGGACCATGCCTCAGGACTACCTGGCATGATGCCTCCTTGCTGTCCGCAGTCCACCTGGCCGTGCTGCTGCTCCAGTTTCAACTGTTCTGCCTGCGGCTATGGAACCCTGACCTGTTCACCGGACGTGCGACCTGTCCCAGACCTGCTGTTTTCAGCTCTTTAGAGACAGCAGGAGCGGTAGAGATACTCTTAATGATCGGCTATGAAAAGCCAACTGACATTTACTCCTGAGGTGCTGTCTTGCTGCACCCTCGACAACTACTGTGATTATTATTATTTGACCATGCTGGTCATTTATGAACATTTTAACATCTTGGCCATGTTCTGTTATAATCTCCACCTGACACAGCCAGAAGAGGACTGGCCACCCCTCATAGCCTGGTTCCTCTCTAGGTTTCTTCCTAGGTTTTGGCCTTTCCAGGGAGTTTTTCCTAGCCATCGTGCTTTGCTTTCTGTTTAGGGTTTTAGGCTGGGTTTCTGTACAGCACATTAAGATATATCCGCTGATGTAAAAAGGGCTATATAAATACATTTGATTTGATTTGATTTGGATAAGGAAAGTGTGAGGAAGGTAAGGAGGGAGGGAGAGAGTGAGAGATAAAATAAGAGCTATGTACATAAGGATAGTGTGAGAGGCAGGGAGAGGGATAAGTGCCATTAAGGAAAAAGGCAAGTGACTGCAGAGCTTGTAGACTTGGCAAAAACATCTGAAGGCACTCTAAAATCAATGACTACTTGTGTTCAACTCTTATAGACTGAGAACCATTTGTGTTCAATCCAAATACAAAGAAGATGTTAACAAGCTAGCATAGTTGATGTATCCATACATATTGTTCTAATACATGATTTACTTGCCATCATCCCCTACTGACAGTGTTATTCTGTGCCATCCCCAACAGGGGGCAATAGTGGAT